>NC_139224.1:67585287-67692787 GCF_055691185.1 Crinia signifera
TCACCCGCTCCCCCGTGACCCCCCCTCCCGCGATTCGCTGCAAAAAGAACCCCCCCACGACCCCTCCCGCAATTCGCGGCATAACCACCACCCCGCGACCCCCCCCTCCCCGCGAATCGCGGCAAACCCTCCCCCGTGACACCCCCCCGATTCGCGGAAAAAACACCCCCCCGCGACCTCACTCCCGCGATTCGCGGCAAAAAGACCCCCCCCGCGACCCCCCCTTGCACGATTGGCGGCACCCCCCTGCGACCCCCCTCCCACGATTCGCGGCACCCCCCCCCCCCCCCGCAATTCGCAGCAGTCCCAGGATTAAATGGCACATGCAAAACACTGACATGGCTATGGTCGACAATGAAAAAGGTTGACATGAGTTTTTGAAGATTTATTTTTAATTTTTTTAATTTTTTCATATTCATTGTCATGTGTCGACATGGACACCAATGAAGTGGCACACTTATGTCAACATTTACATGTGTTCACCTTTCTGTGTTGATTTTTTCTTGTGGCGATTCGCGTCACACCCCCCCCCCCACAACCCCCACTCCCGCGATTCACGGCACACACACACACACCTCCCCCGCGATTCTCGGCACCCCACCCCGTGACCCCCCCTCCCGTGATTCACGGCACCCCCCGTGACCCCCCACCTCCCGCAATTCGCGGCAACCCCCCACAGGAACCCCTGTGAACCCCCGCCCTCCCACGATTCGCGGCACCCACCCCCGCGACCTCCCCTCCCGCAATTCGCGGCACCCCCCCCCCGTGATTCGCGGCAGCTCCAGAATTAAATTGCACATGGAAAACACTGACATGGCTATGGTCGACAATGAAAAAGGTTGACATGAGTTTTTGAAGTTTTTTTTGTCATTTTTTGAATATTTTCATATTCATTCTCATGTGTCGACATGGACACCAATGAAGTGCCACACTTATGTCAACATTTACATGTGTTGACCTTTCTGTGTTGATTTTTTTCTTGTGGCGATTCGCGTCACACCCCCCCGCAACCCCCCTCCGGCGATTCGCGGCACCCCCCCGCGACCCCCCCCCCTCCCGCAATTCGCGGCAACCCCCCACCGGAACCCCCATGAACCCCGCTCTCCCCGCGATTCGCGGCACCCACCCCCCGCAACCCCCCCCTCCCGCAAATCGCGGCACCCCCAGCGATTCGCGGCAGCCCCAGGATTAAATGGCACATGCAAAACACTGGCACGGCTATGGTCGACAATGAAAAAGGTTGACATGAGTTTTTGAAGATTTATTTCATTTTTTGAATGTTTTCATATTCATTGTCATGTGTCAACATGGACACCAATGAAGTGGCACACTTATGTCAACATTTACATGTGTTGACCTTTCTGTGTTGATTTTTTCTTGTGGCGATTCGCGTCACACCCCCCCGCAACCCCCCCTCCCGCGATTTGCGGCACCCCCGTGACCCCCCACCTCCCGCAATTCGCGGCAACCTCCCACCGGAACCCCTGTGAACCCCGCCCTCCCGTGATTCGCGGCACCCAACCCCGCGACCCCCCCCTCCCGCAATTCGCGGCACCCCCCGTGCTTCGCGGCAGCTCCAGAATTAAATTGCACATGGAAAACACTGACATGGCTATGGTCGACAATGAAAAAGGTTGACATGAGTTTTTGAAGTTTTTTTTTTCATTTTTTGAATATTTTCATATTCATTCTCATGTGTCGACATGGACACCAATGAAGTGCCACACTTATGTCAACATTTACATGTGTTGACCTTTCTGTGTTGATTTTTTTCTTGTGGTGATTTGCGTCACACCCCCCCCCCACAACCCCCACTCCCGCGATTCACGGCACACACACACCTCCCCCGCGATTCTCGGCACCCCACCCCGTGACCCCCCCTCCCGTGATTCACGGCACACCCCCGCGACCCCCCCTCCCATGATTCGCCGCAACCCCCGCCCCGTAACCCCCCCTCCCGCGATTTGCGGCACCCACCCCCGCGACCCCCCCCTCCCGCAATTCGCGGCACCCCCCCGCGCGATTCGCGGCAGCTCCAGAATTAAATTGCACATGGAAAACACTGACATGGCTATGGTCGACAATGAAAAAGGTTGACATGAGTTTTTGAAGTTTTTTTTTTCATTTTTTGAATGTTTTCATATTCATTCTCATGTGTCGACATGGACACCAATGAAGTGCCACACTTATGTCAACATTTACATGTGTTGACCTTTCTGTGTTGATTTTTTCTTGTGGCGATTCGCGTCACCCCCCCACCCCCCCCCCCGCAACCCCCACTCCCGCAATTCACGGCACACACACACACCCCCCGCGATTCTCGGCACCCCACCCCATGACCCCCCCTCCCGTGATTCACGGCACACCCCCCGCGACCCCCCCTACCATGATTCGCCGCAACCCCCGCCCCCGTAACCCCCCTCCCGCGATTTGCGGCAACCCACCCCGCGACCCCCCTCCCACGATTCTCTGCAATCCCTCCCCTCCCGTGATTCGCAGCATCCACCCCCCACAACCCCCCCTCCTGCAATTCGCGGCACCCCCCGCGACCCCCCCTCCTGCAATTCGCGGCACCCTCCGCGACCCCCCCTCCCGCGATTCGCGGACACCTAAGTTGCAATACAGGGCATCTTTCATACAATTCTAACCATATTTCTCATATACAAACGTTCACAAATTAAGGGGGCGCAGCCCCTTACGACGGTGTGAAGAGCGCCCGTAGGGCGCGATGAATCACCTAGTACATATATATATATATATATATTATTTGCACAAAACCCCTATCTCTCGCTTATAAAAAAAAAATGGTGTTGATGCTGCCTAAACTACAATATTCCCTGTTGAGGGGAAACACAAAGAATATACCTGACAATTGTGGGTTGACGCCCTGGGGGAAATTTACTAAAGGAAATTTGTAAAAAATAGGTGTATTTGTATCCAGAAATACACTTATTTTTGACATTTACTATCCCGAAAATACAGCAATTCGTATTCGTATTGATAGCACATCAATATGACTACAAATTGATGTATTTTCGGAATAGTAAATGTCAAAAATAAGTGTATTTCTGGATACAAATACACCTATTTTTTTACAAATTTTCTTTAGTAAATTTCCCCCACTGTGTGGAGGTCTGAAGATTGGACCTGTAAAGCCTTGATCTTGATCTAAAATTAACTCCACGCCCAGTGTCCACGGAATCGGTACATCTGTCAGACCACACTTAGGTCTACAGTCATTAGGTCGACCTTACTAGGTCGACTGGCAGGAAGGTCGACCTGACTTAAGGTCGAATTTGCATAAAGGTCGACATGAGGAAGGTGGACTGGTCATAAGTTCGACATGGGTTTTTCACTGTTTTTTTACCCGAATGTCGACACAGTCGACATGGACACAGTTGGCAATGAGAATCGGACCCTCGCATTGCTCGCTTCGCTCGCAATGCTTTGGGCACGGTGGCTCGCTTCGCTCGCCACAGCTTTAATAACCTCCTCCACGCCCTAGTGGATGGTAGGGCATGAAATACCGCCTGTCGGCACATGTGGGCTCAAAAAACAGTGAAAAACCTTCCTCATGTCGACCTTTATGCAAATTCGACCTTAAGTCATGTCGCCCTTGGCCCATGTCGACCTTAAGTCAGGTCGACCTTCCTGCCATTCGACCTAGTGGGATCGACCTAATGACTGTAGACCCATTCTAATAGATGACCGCTTCCCGTTAGCAGGGCTTTAGTTATGTCATTTGCGTAATTTAAGTCATTTGCGTAAGTTACATAGTTTACGTAGCCAGTATAGTGGTGTATTGGTATTCTCAATACACCACTACGCAAACTACGTAACGGGCGCCCAACTAACATATAAGTACCAATTTTATTTGGGCAGGAAGTGATGTCATCATGACTTCCCTATATATAGCTGACTCCCCAGCTCCTCACTCATTCTAGTGTTGGAGTGGAGTGAGCTACACATATATTTGTGGTGAGTGATATTTTATGAAGTCTACATACTTTAATTACATTCTTCTTTGTTTTGTCTTTGTAATTATATTGGATGTAATTTGAATGAGAGGAATGTTTTATATAAAAATATTATATAAAAAATAATTATCTTTAGCTGATTTATCCTACCCTCTCTATACAGGTTGCTTGTGATATAGCAGCTGTCCCCTCATCTAAAAGAGGGGAGTTCCACCTTTGGGCAGTATTCAATGAGGATAATTCGCCCTGTTTCATGGCGAATTTGTGCTGTTTTCGCGTTGGAAGGTGATTTTTTGGGGTCAGAAAGTGAATCACCCTATTCAACGTGCACTTTTCGCCTTCTTTCTAAGTGATTTTCGCCGTGTAGCAAATCTACATCTTTTCATGGAGAAGTGGAAAGTGAACTTTTAAAATAAAGTTGTTGTTACTTTACATTTGGTGTAAAAAAATCAGGAATTTTATTCTGTGAAGGGGCATGCTATTTTTATTCATGTGCTTATAGCACATGAATATATATTTAATTTTAAAAAAACATTTTTTTTACACATAGCAGCCACGGGGCCGGGAGCAGAGAGCAGAGAGCCACTCATTACATAATCATATATTCACTGTTCCCGATCATTACATATGCACAATCGGGAGCAGTGCATATTTGGTCCCCTGCTGGCTCTCCCGGGGAACAGCTTGTGCTGCCTGGCTCCCGGGGATCCCACCTCCCCCCCACATACGTTCTGGAGCAGGCAGGGAGACTTCCATCTCCCTGCCTGCCACTGTCCTTCGGCTCCCTGCGGGGTTCCCACTCGCCGTCAGGGGCAGCGAGCCCCTGCCTCATTGAATAGGGGGATAGCAGGGGGACAGCGAGGCTCCGGAACACGGCGACTGTGCAGCGAAACCTAAACAGGATACGCTGCACGCCGTGAATATTTTCATTGAATACTGCCCTTTGACATTTATCCAATTTTTTGGGCCTACTATATAACATCGGCCCGGTATGTAGATATGTGTATTATGAATTTTTATTTGTATACATCATCCATATAATGTGCTCCATACTTGTGCTCTGTGAAAGTGCATAAAGTGCACACAGAACTTTATGCACTTTCACGGAGCATAAGTCCTGATGACAAAGCCGCACCGGTTTTGAAACATCGGCAAATGCTTGTACTTTTTTGCATCTGAGATAAATTGGATTTATTCCCTAAGCTGTTCGAGTGCCGCCTGTTCCTTTGGGGTCTCTATACAGGACTCTGAACCAGACACAGATTACTTTATATATGGCTCAACGGCACTCCACCATGATATCGCTGTATAGGTAGAATTCAAAAGGGTCGGTGCCTTCCTGTTCACGGGGGGAGGAACTTAAAATCATACTTGGTTAAAAATGATGTTGCTCCTCTGTTACAATTAATTGCATCCACCACATTTTTGGGTACACCACGTGTTGGTTGCTTTAAATGTACGGGATGTGTCACCTGTGGACACATAGTGGCAGGTGACAAGTTTTACCATCCCTATTCTGGCAAATGTTTTTACATAAGGCAAAGGGTCACTTGCAGCACAAAGTTTGTCTTATATTTAATTAGTTGCCCCTGCGGCCGACATTACGTCGGCAAGACAGAGAGGGCATTTAAAGAAAGGGCAGCAGCGTACCGACATACCATCAAAGCCGCACTGATTGCCGGTCACATCGATCATCCGGTGGCCAGACACTTTGTTTGTGCAAGCCAGACACACTCTGGCTTCCTTGCGTTACCGCATTATTGAGCACATTCCAGAGAATAAGTGCGGTGGTGACAGAGGTCTCCGTCTGTTACAAGCTGAATCCCGGTGGATTTACAGACCGGAGACGACAATGTCTCCAGTCTGTAAATCCCCGCGGCTTAGATGAACAGCTCGGTCTGTCTTGTTTTATCTAACTTGTTCTTTAGCAAAATGTATAATTATTTGAGTATATTATGAAATTTATTGCTATTTGTATGCATTATTGCTACTGTAAAGATATATTGGTACTTATGTATTATCTGGGCTCCCATGTTAAATGCACTCCATTTTTCATACCCCTACTATCCAACTACGTATGGAGTTGATTTTATATAGTGTGGCGAGCCACCGTGCCCGAAGCGTGGCGAGCGGACGTGGTCTCATAAGAAAAACGGGAGCACAGATATTACATAAGTACCGATATATTTATACTGTTTCTTGCTTCTTGTGTAAAGATACTGACATGCTACACAGTTTGTTTCCATGGTACCGATAATGCTCTCTTCTGATTTGTTTTTCTATCACATGTATGTTCAGGCGCACCTCACGTCCTCCGCCTGGATGGGCGGGGTGACGTCAGTATTGGACGCAGACTGGCCAGCTGGGAGTGGACGTGCACGTGTGCTGAGGGTAATTAGGTGAGTTATTTTCATGTATGTCTTTGTATCAACACCCTGACGAAAATGCAATAAAGAAGCATTAAAACGTTGGCATCAAATTGGGTGTATTCATGTTTAATTGGCTGAGTGCCACCTTCCGACATATTATATATATATATATATATATATATGAGAGAGAGAGAGAGAGAGAGAGAGAAGCAAAACGGCACTCAGATGTTTAAGGAATGATGCGGTGCAGGGTCCAAGAGGGATAATGATAGACAGCACTTACCTATCCTGGGAACCAGGTTAGGAAACAGACCAGCACTCACATAGTTTGAGTTGAAGAAAAAAAGGTGTATACACCTTTTTTTCTTCAACTCAAACTATGTGAGTGCTGGTCTGTTTCCTAACCTGGTTCCCAGGATAGGTAAGTGCTGTATATATATATATATATATATATATATATATATATATATATATATATATATATATATATATATATATATATATATATATATATACTATTGCACAAGGTCCGGCACTCACTGTGATGTAACTAATACACTTGGCCCAGGTGCCCATCAGCGGGAGTTAATCCACCAAATACACACTCTAAATAAAGATGTCACTCCGGGTATATATATATATATATATTGTACCTTTCTGCACTTTAAAATATAAAACCTTCATTTACAAATCCGTGAGTGCCGTTTTCATTCCCCTGCATCTGGGCTCAGAGCAGGGGATCAAGACTACACAAATATATATATATATAAGGAAGGGAGAAGGTGGCACTCAGCAGACTGCAATTTAAAATGTCCTTTATTCCAACGGTTTTGGGGTTACCCCCCGTCGTCAGGGATGGACACAGCACACAAGAATCAATACAGCAAATGCCTCTATATATACATACACATATAGCATGTCCCGCCCCACCCCCCACCCCAATCAGAAACACACCGCACTCACCTGCCGGAACTGGGAGCGTCCCACAACGCCAGGTAGCACCGGAAGTGTGCACTAATCTGTGGGCGTCCCTCGGGGTCCAGCTGACAGCTACAGTTGCGTCCACCATGTCTCATGGGTCACCCAGCCGGCGGACGTGCAATGTGCGGGCAGCCGGAAGCATCAGCCTTGCAGCTGCACTTCCGCCAACCAAACCACATCACGCCAGCCACAAGATGGCCGCCGAGACCGGGACACACTGTTTAGCCATCTGAGGGCGGTGCGTTGCTGAGCAACACACAATAACAAATACCAACAAGGCAAATAAAGCAATAAAGCAATGATACATAGAAAGAAATGCATACATATGCAGATCTGGCTGACCAAATAGCAAAGGCTCATAACTGATCAGAAACATGAACAAACATACAGATAAAGAAACATAAAGAACATTATACCAAACACAGTCAAGCATGAACAATATATGGTATGAAAGACATAATGAAAATAATAGTGTGGCACACACGGGAGAATGGTTCGGTATATTCTCTCAAACCAATACCAGTGTGGGCCACACATGACAGATACAAGTGCACAATCAGTAAAAAGCCACCTGACGCTAATTATTAACACCTATACATATAAGTGATCACTCTGACCTGCACTGGACCACAGAACATCATTGATGGGCACAACCTGAAAGAAAGAAAATGTTAAATACAACATTCATGACATGTAGCTACACAGGAAACATTGGAGCCCCAATGTTTCATTAAGGCCCTTGGGAGCCAAAGTGGCCAACATAAAAATCCACCTGCTCTCACGCTGTAATAGCAGTTTGTTTCTATTACCCCCACTAAGATTTTTGGGGATATGATCAATTATAATGGATTTTATCTGGTTGACCGTGTGGTTAAATGAGAGGCAATGTCGGGCAAGGGGTTGGTCACTGTGGCCAGTCTGTAAGACCTGATTGATGGCTGTCCTATGTAGGGCCATACGCTCTTTAAACTGGCGCTGGGTTTTCCCCACATAGGACAGCCCACAAGGACACGTGAGTAGATATATAACATATGTGGAGCTACATGTGAGGGGAAATTTAATTTGAAATATTTTTGGGTATGAGGATGATTAAAACTGGTGCCAATGGTCATGGTACGGCACGTGGCACATCCTAAACACCTGAAACAACCGTTCTTCCTAGTTAGGAAGTAGGTAGGGACTTTTTTATCCCAGCCTGTGATGTCCAGCTTCACCAGGCGGTCCTTTAAATTAGACTGTCTGGAATAACTGGGCATGAGGTGGGTGTTATAAAGAAGCGGCAGATCTGGGTCAGAAGATACCACAGGCCACCACTTTTTGGCCCAGGCTGTGGTTCTGCTGCTGTCCCAGGAAATTGGTTAACCCAAGGAATTTTACAACTGGATATACTATCAGTGCTTTTGGGTTTGACCACTAAGGTGCTATCTCTGGGTGTGGCCAATACCCTATCCCTGATGGGCACCAGAGAAGAGCGTGGATACCCACGTTGGACAAATTTGTCCACCATGTTATCCAACGCCTGTGGTACCTGACTCTCATCTGATGTAATACGCCTGACACGCAGGAGTTGCGAGTAGGGCAACCCTTGTCGCAGTGGCAGGGGATGGGAACTGTTGTGTCGCAACAACGTGTTTCTGTCAGTGCTTTTGGTAAAAAGGGCCATAGCCAGATGCCCCTCGGTGAGCAAAATGTCAACATCCAAAAACTGGACATTGCTGACGTCAATGTGGGACGTAAACTGAATGACACTGCCACTGTCATTATGTTGGGGAAGAAGGGATTCCAACTCTAAAGGGTTTTTGGACCAGAAAATAAGGAGGTCATCAATGTAGCGGTAGTACATTGATATTCCATCTCTAAGTGCGCTACCCTGAAAAAACAACCCTTGTTCAATTTTGTACATAAAAGTATTAGCGTAGGCTGGGGCCACCGCCGACCCCATAGCCACGCCCAGCTGTTGAATAAAAAATTGACCGTTATACAAAAAATTGTTCCTGGTGAGGACCAGGGACAACAATGTAATGAACAGGTCTATGGGTGGACCGCTGTACAAAGGGTTGTCTGATAGCAAACACCTGACTGCCTCCACACCTGCATCATGGGGGATACAGGTGTAGAGGCTAGTCAGGGCATTTTTCAGCTCTGGTGTAATTGAACCCTCCCTGACTGCTTTACTCAAGATGGAGTCCAATTCAACCTTGAAGCCCCATGTGGGGTCTTTATCTAGGTGACCATAGGTGTTGGTGTCACTCAGTAACCGATCACATTCCTTCTGGTAGTCTTCCAAATCTAGGACTACCACAGCCCCACCTTTGGCGCCGCGGATGATAATATCTTTGCGGGCCAACAGGGATTCCAGTGCACTCTTCTCAGCTCTCGTCAGGTTGTATTGCATAGAAGAAGCTGGAGACTGTAGTGACTCAATCTGTTGATCCATGAGGCGTGTGAAGGTTTTGATGGTTGGATTGGTTGAAATAGGGTCGAATTTGGACCTGGGAGCCAATTTCTTGAGTTTTGGGAGGTATGGAGGAGGTGGACTCAGCTTGGGCTGTATTAGCAGGCTGCCTGCCAAAATGGTCTTTCAAACGGAGGGACCTGTTCAATTTAAAGGTGTCAATTTTCCATTGGAAAGGGTCCCCTCTGCGGGTGGGAATAAAAGACAGTCCTTTCGACAGCACCTGAGTTTCCACCTCAGTCAGTGTTACAGATGATAAATTGAAGACTAGGGCTTTTTGTTCTTCTGAGTGCCTTTGCCTCTCCTGCCTGAGGTTTTGGCCTGAGCGTCTAGTCCTCCTTCCAGTTCTGCCGTTGGATCCCTGGAAAACCTGGCCCGGGTTTGGGTCCCCAAAGGGAATCTCTCCCGACTTGCATTGGAGGGACCTGAATCTGTTCCACTCTGGGAATCACTGGGGTTACCCGGATTTCTGTCACCCGCTGCCCTTGCAATGTGTTTTTTGTATGGACGGGGTCTGCCTTGTGGCCTGTTAGGATTAAGCCATTTGTAGACCCGTTTCTGGTCATAATCCGCCTGGACCTTCTTTAGCTTGTCACGCTTGAATGCAATAAGGTTCGCTCTGTAGGCATCCATCTCTGTTTGCAATTTTTCAAGCCATTTGTTGCTGGAATGTGGACTTTCTCGAATTGTTAAATTTTCTGCTGATAAGCCTGTTCTTCTCGTGTGGATTCCTCCACTACCAGTAGGAGAAGGTCCATGGAGCATTTATTTAACACTGATATCCATCGGCGACAAAAGGTGGCATTATGTCGACCGATGGTAGGTGTGTTCTTAACCCGGAACCCCCGGGGAATCAGTTTGCATGATATTGAAAATCGCATTCCCTCTGCTTTAAGCGAAGAAGTTGTTTGTATAATGCTTCAGGCACTTCAGGGATGGCGTCATCCTTCATGTGTTGCTCAGCAACGCACCGCCCTCAGATGGCTAAACAGTGTGTCCCGGTGTCGGCTGGCATCTTGTGGCTGGCGTGATGTGTTAATGTGGTTTGGTTGGCGGAAGTGCAGCTGCAAGGCTGATGCTTCCGGCTGCCCGCACATTGCACATCCGCCGGCCGGGTGACCCATGAGACATGGTGGACGCAACCAGGGGCGGATCCAGGATAAAATGACAGGGGGGGCACCATGATAAAAGAGGATTTCGTTGGGGGATAGGCGGTGTTAGTGGTACCAGTGTACATGCTAAGAGAGGGGCAGAGAGAGGGTGAGAATGGGATTAAAAATAGGCCCTGGCATTTAAAGTACGCAGGCCCACCATGGCGACAAATGTGAAGGATGTAGTTGTGCACGCGCCGAAGTGTAGTGTAGTGTACAACACCATATACAAAATTCAAATAATGCCACATGGATTAAGCCAAAATTCACAATACGCTTCATAAACAGGGACATTGTCCACCAAAGGCGCGCATTAAACATTTACACCATAATGTCCATTACACGTTAAGTTACACGCCATTATGTCCATTATGTATTATGCCAAACACCATAATGTCTATTAATAATTATGCTACATAAGTGCTGATTATCTACATGCTCATTGCCAAGGGTTCCATGCTCATTGCCAGAGGTTCCATGCTCATTGCCATGTGGGATTACATGCTCATTGCCAAGGGGGAATACATGCTCGTGGTAAATGGGGGACAGCCGCCGCCAGGCAGAAGTGATAGCCACTGACAGTGGCAGAGCCTGGCTGTATTCAGAGCACTGCAGGTCCCGGCTATTTGAAATAATACCCCTTTCACACCAGAAAATGCATTCCCGGGTTGGCCCCTTTTACACCAGCCTAGTCCCTGCATTTTCTGGTGTGAGGGGGAGAGAAAAACACCCCTCCCCCCCTTTAACCAGTTATCTAATTTAACCGGCTATATCTTCAGAACCAACTGACCCATTTACATGAGACAAGTATCATATTGAAGAACTTTTGAGTGGGCTTTGAATGATTTAGGTCCAGTGAAACTGGAAGTTTGGTTCCAGAGTAACCTGCCCTCAAAGAACATGAACAGCCATGAAATTACATTTCAAATATAAAAAAATCGGTTTACATGCAATATCTCTGAAACCCATTGAACGATATGCACCAGTCTGGTATCATATTGAAGGCCCAGCGATTTGGAATTGAATGAAATCAACCACAAGCTTCTGTGATGCCAGGGGGAAACTGGCAGCGTCGGAACCGGGTGGGGGTCGGAATTGACGGGTCCCATATTATCCTATGGGGAAAAACGTTACAACTTTGCCAGACGATATCTCCGGTTCCCGGGGGGCTAGAGACACGGGGCTGGGCTCATTGGAAAGCCCTGGTCCTCAGCTACAAATGAAATGACAGGGGGGCACGTGCCCAGGTGCCCCCCTCCTGAATCCGCCACTGGACGCAACTGTAGCTGCCAGCTGGACCCGAGGGACGCCCACAGCTTATTTATTTATTAACAGTTTCTTATATAGCGCAGCAGATTCCATTGCGCTTTACAATAGCTTGGTGCACACTTCCGGTGCTACCTGGCGTTGTGGGACGCTCCCAGTTCCGGCAGGTGAGTGCGGTGTGTTTCTGATTGGGGTGGGGGGTGGGGCGGGACTTGCTATATGTGTGTATGTGAGTATAGAGGCATTTGCTGTATTAATTCTTGTGTGCTGTGTCCATCCCTGATGACGGGGGGTAACCCCCGAAACCGTTGGAATAAAGGACATTTTAAATTGCAGTCTGCTGAGTGCCGCCTTCTCCCTTCCTTGTACCTGTTGGCCCATCTCTATGGACTCACATCTCGAGGGCACAGCAGCATTTACTGTCTTTTTATGACTCAAGTAAGTCAGCATTACTATTACTATTAGTGCCGGAACATTTTTATATATATATTTGCGTATAAACGCAGCAGTAATTTTAAGGATCAAATTACCTCATCTGATATTGGACCGGCAGCCACTAGAAACACCTGGCTAGGTGGCAAGAATGGAGCCTTCAGATGCAGCGTTTGTGTTAACTGCCAGTTTATGATCACGGGAGATACTTTCCACAATATAAAATCTGGGACTGATTTCAAGTTAAGACATCGTATGAACTGCGATAGCAAATTCATCGTCTATGGGGTCGTTTGCCCAGGTCACTATGTATACATAGGTAAAACGATTCGTATGCTTAAGGAGCGGATTGGAATGCATCGTTCCTCAATCAAAAAGGCAATGCTAATTCGTGACCATACCACCCCGCCAGTGGCACGTCATTACTTTGAGGCTGGACATACGATGCGGGACTTTAAATTCATGCCTCTATTCCATATTAAACCCCCTAAAAGGGGTGGAGATCGACACCTTTCTCTTCTACGTAAAGAATGTGAATTTATCTACAACTTCAATTCGTTAGCTCCTAACAGATTGAATGAGGAACTTAATTTAAATGTCTTTATTTAGTGGATCTGCTCGCATGTGAACAGTGTATATATCTGAGTGTATTGAGATGCCATTATATGCACTTTCCTTTGCATGTAATTATGATACAATCATTATGAATTTTTGACTTGTATATGAAAATTTTTTCACTATATGTCACATTGGTGGCTTTGACATATATATTTCTTTTTTCTTAACATTTTTTGGCATGTTATATTGGTCCTAGCCGGGTGGGACTGACATGCCATTATATGTTGTTTACTTTATCACATGGTGATGGTCCTCAGTAGGGCAGCGATGCGGTGGCCATAATCATATACAGACTATAAATCCTCTGTGTTGTTGAGACCATGGGCAGATGTTAGTCATATATTTTACTTGCCAATATTTATATTTTATACGCCAGTATATTATTATTATAGAGTTGTACTGCATAATTTGCAGCTAGCCGCATATGTGCTTTATTGGAGTGGCCAGTGACAGCGGTGGAGCCAGAGCAATGGCTGTGCGTTCCATGGCCCTGCTCTGTGCGTTCCACTTAAGAGGAAGTGACGCGGAAGCGGCCACACTGTCCGTTCTTGGATGGGAAGCGCACCGCTGGTGTGCTGAACATCGTTCGGCGGTTGTGTTGGTTGTGATGAGCATCACCCTACAGCTGGGTGCGTTGAAACCTCCAAGCACGGCGGTACACTGCTATATTTTATTCTTTACTGGTATTATACATTACCGGAACCGGAAGCGCATATGCGTTCCAAGGTATGCTTCCTGCGTTCCAGCGGCTTCAGATGACGCTTGTCAGCCCAGGTGTTTGAATCAACAGGTGAGGTCTGTTTGTTAGATTTTGGCGCCACTTGCTCCTCTATTTAATGGCAACAATTTCAGTATGCTTTGTACCCTTGAAGAAGGTGGTAGCACCACCGAAACAGGCTGTCGGGTATCCTGCTTGGAAGTGGTGATGGGTGTCCTACAGACTATGCAGTTTCATTGATGCATTTGGACCTTGATAAGTAACCTTCCCACTTGTTACAGAAAATGTTTTGATACAGTATGTTGCCATGTGCTATATTTTTTTGACTTCTTTGCTTATAAAAGCTTTTTTCATATTTTCATAAATTGGTGTGCTGACCATTTTTTCACCTTGTGTGGGAATATACCTATGATATTGCTTATATGATCAGGCACCCACCATTGGAAACAGAATTTTTTGTGTGCCGCTTCTCTACATGTACATATATATATATATATATATATATATATATATATATATATATATATATATATATATATATATATATATATATAGCAATGTGGTGTTGGTCGGCACTCCGATAAACGTATAAACAGCATGCACGGTGCCTTCCCCGGTTGGTTAACCAAAATACAGCAGTGTGGGTGGGCGTCACTCGTGTCGATCTCAAATAAAGTACTGACTCAAAGAGTACAGATAATGACGTTTCGGTTTATTACCTTCTTCAGATAAATAAATGTGTGCAGTGCTTACCTTTATACAGGTGATCTGTGAACCTCCCCCACCACCATCACTGTGCTGAAACCGGAAGTGCACTGTGTGCTGTCTAGGATAATTCCCCCTGACAGCCAGAAACAGGGCCATCTGATTCCTCATTCCATGTAAGATGGTGAGAGTGGATGGTTCCTACAGAAACATTGTATCAGGTCAGACAGTGTAATGGAAACATCAATACAATAATGGCAACATCTTATATACAAAAAGAAATAACAACATTATTTAATCAGAAGAAACAGTTAAAATTCATTTGTTCATTTAACCCAGCGGGCGCCACCGTACTCAAACGATGTATCCATCGAACTTCTTTCTGTAACAGAAGTCGACTTCTGTCACCCCCTCTCCTATCCTCCTGCACCTGATCAATCATAAGATATTTAAGAGTAGACAGGCTGTGTCGACAAGCCACGAAGTGCTTAGCAACTGGCTGGTCGACAGGTTTACCTCCCAAAGCAATTTTGATCGCGCTCCTGTGTTGGGCCATTCTTTCTTTGAACTGACAGATTGTCTTCCCAACATAATACATGCTGCAAGGACAAATTATACAGTACACAACATATTTACTTGAACAGGTAAGGACTTGTTTAATTTTTATCCTATTACCATTATGAGGGTGCACTATGTAGTCCTGTGTTAGCAGATGATTACAGGTAGCACAACCTAAACATCTATAATTGCCAGGGCGTTTAGTCAAGAAATGACGGGGTATGGTTGACACAAAATCAGATATGTCGGCATGTACCAACATATCACGTAAGTTGCGACCCCTGGTAAAGCAGGGTAGCAACCGACGTTCTGAGAAACCTTTTAAATCAGGGTCATTTTTAATAACAGGCCAAATTTGTTTAGCCATAGATGTAATGGGTATACTTTCAGTGGAATAGTTATTTACCCAGATGATGGAATTGTCGACATTGTTGACATGTCTGACTCCACCACTTTTCGGCTGGCTAAGTGCTTTACATCTGGCCTCCTGTAACAGATTTTTAGTATAGCCCTTTTCAAGGAATTTAATCTCCATGAGATCCATTTGGGTTTTTTCATCAAGGTGATCGCTGCATATTCTATGAACACGGAGAAATTGAGAATATGGCAGTCCCTTCTTAAGGGGCACAGGATGATGACTAGCAAAAGACAGTAGACTGTTACAATCTGTTGGTTTGCTGTAAAGATTAGTAACAAACTGATTCTGAACGATAGAAACTTCGACATCAAGAAATTGAATTTTATCGGCCTGGATATTAAAAGTAAAACGTATATTGGCATCTGATTGATTGATAATCTGCATGGCTTCTATCAGTTTATCCTTTGTCCCACTCCACAAGAAAAATATATCATCGATATATCGAATGAACATATCGATGTTGGCTGCATTTTCCCCACAAAGGAATAATTTTTCTTCTATACCAAACATAAATGCATTGGCATACGTTGGCGCTACCGCAGCGCCCATAGCGCACCCAAGCACTTGGAGAAAATATAGGTTATCAAAAATAAAATAATTTCTTTCCAATACCTTGTGGAGCAATTTTAGAAAAAAGGCAATCTGAGGACCTGTTATTTACAGCTTACCCAAGCTGCACAAAAATAAAGTAAAACCACCTGGCAGACCAATTGTGTCTGCGAGGGATTCTTTATATTATAAAATTGCTAAATATTTGGATTTTTACTTGCAGGCACCAGTACAATTAAAAGCTACGTATCTTAAAGATACAACGTCATTTTTGGAGAAATTGCGCAATCATGGGGTCATAGCACCTGGTACCTGGCTGGTAACAGCCGATGTCATTAGCCTGTACACTAATATACCCCATGATAGGGGTGTTGCGGCAGTGGAGGCTCTTATTACTAATAATGACAGCTATACAGGTCCTCAGATTGCCTTTTTTCTAAAATTGCTCCACAAGGTATTGGAAAGAAATTATTTTATTTTTGATAACCTATATTTTCTCCAAGTGCTTGGGTGCGCTATGGGCGCTGCGGTAGCGCCAACGTATGCCAATGCATTTATGTTTGGTATAGAAGAAAAATTATTCCTTTGTGGGGAAAATGCAGCCAACATCGATATGTTCATTCGATATATCGATGATATATTTTTCTTGTGGAGTGGGACAAAGGATAAACTGATAGAAGCCATGCAGATTATCAATCAATCAGATGCCAATATACGTTTTACTTTTAATATCCAGGCCGATAAAATTCAATTTCTTGATGTCGAAGTTTCTATCGTTCAGAATCAGTTTGTTACTAATCTTTACAGCAAACCAACAGATTGTAACAGTCTACTGTCTTTTGCTAGTCATCATCCTGTGCCCCTTAAGAAGGGACTGCCATATTCTCAATTTCTCCGTGTTCATAGAATATGCAGCGATCACCTTGATGAAAAAACCCAAATGGATCTCATGGAGATTAAATTCCTTGAAAAGGGCTATACTAAAAATCTGTTACAGGAGGCCAGATGTAAAGCACTTAGCCAGCCGAAAAGTGGTGGAGTCAGACATGTCAACAATGTCGACAATTCCATCATCTGGGTAAATAACTATTCCACTGAAAGTATACCCATTACATCTATGGCTAAACAAATTTGGCCTGTTATTAAAAATGACCCTGATTTAAAAGGTTTCTCAGAACGTCGGTTGCTACCCTGCTTTACCAGGGGTCGCAACTTACGTGATATGTTGGTACATGCCGACATATCTGATTTTGTGTCAACCATACCCCGTCATTTCTTGACTAAACGCCCTGGCAATTATAGATGTTTAGGTTGTGCTACCTGTAATCATCTGCTAACACAGGACTACATAGTGCACCCTCATAATGGTAATAGGATAAAAATTAAACAAGTCCTTACCTGTTCAAGTAAATATGTTGTGTACTGTATAATTTGTCCTTGCAGCATGTATTATGTTGGGAAGACAATCTGTCAGTTCAAAGAAAGAATGGCCCAACACAGGAGCGCGATCAAAATTGCTTTGGGAGGTAAACCTGTCGACCAGCCAGTTGCTAAGCACTTCGTGGCTTGTCGACACAGCCTGTCTACTCTTAAATATCTTATGATTGATCAGGTGCAGGAGGATAGGAGAGGGGGTGACAGAAGTCGACTTCTGTTACAGAAAGAAGTTCGATGGATACATCGTTTGAGTACGGTGGCGCCCGCTGGGTTAAATGAACAAATGAATTTTAACTGTTTCTTCTGATTAAATAATGTTGTTATTTCTTTTTGTATATAAGATGTTGCCATTATTGTATTGATGTTTCCATTACACTGTCTGACCTGATACAATGTTTCTGTAGGAACCATCCACTCTCACCATCTTACATGGAATGAGGAATCAGATGGCCCTGTTTCTGGCTGTCAGGGGGAATTATCCTAGACAGCACACAGTGCACTTCCGGTTTCAGCACAGTGATGGTGGTGGGGGAGGTTCACAGATCACCTGTATAAAGGTAAGCACTGCACACATTTATTTATCTGAAGAAGGTAATAAACCGAAACGTCATTATCTGTACTCTTTGAGTCAGTACTTTATTTGAGATCGACACGAGTGACGCCCACCCACACTGCTATATATATATATATATATATATATATATATTCACAAACAACCGGCACTGGCTCACAAGGAAGAGGCAACTGCTCCGGTGCCCTCAGTCACCCAAAGAAACTCTGGGAGAGATATATGTCCAATATATGTGCCGCACTCAGGAGACTGATTACAACCAGACAATAATCACAAAAGATGCAGACTCGAGTGGAGTGCTATCAACGTTTCGGGCTGTTATGCCCTTTATCAAGATGAAAAAACATATAAACAGTACTTACATTTATAGAAGAATATAGTGACACACACCTGTGCAGCTTCCACCGTGGCCAGCTCCCGACAGAGACTGGATGACGTCACAGGCGCGACCCAGCGCAGACGCCTCCAGCGTCTCCAAGGGGCGTGGCAACACCTCCGTGTACCATCACCTAGGTGACAGAATAAACAAAAGACAAGCAATGTTTAAAAATTGGCATGTGAGAACCTGTAAGGAATAAAGGAAGAAACATGTATTTTGCGCAGAACCATAACTGTATGGGAACAAGGCAATATAGTATATATAGGCACTCCGAATAAACAGTAACTAAAAATGTACTGAGCAAAACTATAAGAAACTAGAGAATGGCAAGATTTCATTTAACCCATGCGGTTGCACGGTTTGCAGCTTGTGGATCCAACGTGCCTCCAATTGTAGGAGCGCACGGTTGCGGTCCCCACCTCTGTTGTTCACCGGTATACAGTCTATGATTTTCCCCCCGGAACCCCCCGGATTTTCATTGCCTCACAGCAGTGATTAGTTGCATGGCACCTATTGAACTATTGGACTATTTTGCGTGATTACACAGCACTGCTTTTTGTTACTCTCTGCTCCCTCAAGTAACATCATGGATCATGCAGGAGTATCGGCTTCCCAGGATGCACCTGGCTGCCAGAACGTCTCTGTTGCTATTGGAGACACCTTTTCATTTACAACAGCTGAGATGAGCAACATTTTGTATGAGGTTGACCCTGCATTAACAGCATTTGATCACAGTATTGATGAATTACAACATCACTTATTCAAACTACGCCGGCGGGAGATTGATTTCCAGCTGCATGGATCCTCCTTGTCGGATTACTATCAGGCTAACAAACTGCCCCGGGGTTTTCGCATCAAAAATACCCCCACGATTGGGCGTCATAGCCCCAAGTTTGTGCGAAAATGGATCGGGATCCTGAACCGTGTCGCCTTGGACCTAATGGTCCTTGTGATCGAAGAATCAGGTCGGGAACTTCAGGTGACAAAAGCTAAAATTGCCTCGTTCCAAAATGAGCATCAAGAGGCACTCAAGGATCCAGCTAATGCTGGTAGTCTGCTGAAACTTGAACAACAGTGTGAGGCGTACAGGAGAGATCTTTTAAAATGTAAGCGCAGTAAGCGTAGTACAGTTGATACTGACTATGATGAAAACAGGGTCTATGGCTGGTTGTCAGGTGATTACCCTGAGCGCCAACAGGAGTCCGGCTACCGGCGGCGGAAGCCGTGGCAACAAAAACACGGCAGAAATCGCAATCACCAGTACAATACCCAGAGTATGAGCAATATCGAATTCGCAATATCAGAGTCTGATGATGCGAATGAAAATCAACTTGCCTCTTTAGCCCAAGCGGCCTCTTCTGCGGTACAGCGCGTAAGAGGCCGGCCACCCGCAGGGGCAAACAAAACAACCAAATTAAGAAGAAATCTACCCCGTGTCCCGGGCAAGAAGAAACCCTAATATTCAATTTGTCTAGCCGTGACCTAACACCCACTGAACTTTCTGTGCTATCCAAAGGTCTCTCTTTTGTGCCAACTAACTTTTTCGATGAATTTGACTGGCGTTGTGACCATCATCGACTTATAAGAAAGCTGCGTTTAAAAGAGTTTTTTCAAGCTAAACCCACCTCGACCCAAACTGGTTTCTTTGATGAATTTCTATCATCGTCTTCAAGATCCAAATTCGATCCTGTGTCGACGAACCCGTCGATTTGGACGTTTGATGGATGATTCCATTCACAGATTTTTGGCAGATCCTGGAAAGGTTACTAAGAATTTGTCTCCAGCCGAGGCTAAAGCCCTCCAAGATCTTGGTAGCTACCAAGATATCACAATTAGGCCCGCCGACAAAGGCGGAGCCATTGTGATTCAGGATCTTCATGAGTACCGAGAGGAGAATTATCAGCAGTTGGCTGACAATTCTAAACTTCCAGGAAACCCTACCATGAAGTTCCAGAAAGAACTGGGATTGATCCTCAACTCAGCTGTCTCTGAGGGTCAGCTATCTGCCAAAGTCTGTGAGCGGATTGTGGTAGCGGCCCCGGTGGTTCCTGTCCTGTACACCTTGCCTAAGGTGCACAAGGACCCCAGGAAGCCACCGGGCCATCCCATAATCTCAGCTCGCGGATCTCTTTATCAGTCGGTTTCTCAACTGCTAGATTTTGTCCTACAACCCCTGTTGTGCCTTCAACAGTCTTTTTTGAAAGACACTACTAGCTTCCTTAACCTGTTGCTGAAATTTCCTGAGGTTCCTCCTGGGACTTTATTATGTTGCTTGGACGTTTCAAGCCTGTATACGTCTATACCCCATGCAGGGGGGTTGAGGGCAGTCCAGTCCTTTCTATGCAGGCACCTTGATAATGCATGTTTTAATCATGACTTGTTTTTGAAACTGTTGGGCCTAACTCTGCAATGTAATTTCTTCCTCTTTGATGGTAATTACTACCTGCAGCTGCGAGGGTGTGCAATGGGGTCGGCGGTTGCACCCTCGTATGCTAATATATATATATGTTCGATCAAGAGGATGAAATGTTTCTGAGTCGGCCAGAAGTTAACCAACATCTGCTCCTGTACACTCGCTACATTGATGATATCTTCATCTTGTGGATGGGTGGACAGGAGCGTTTTGAAGGTCTTATGTCTGAAGTCAACAGCAGGGACTCTACCATCAAATTTACCTATTCATGTAGCGAGACTGAGGCCCAGTTTCTTGATGTGGTGGTGGCGATAATTGATAATCGGTTAACTACTGTTGTATACTATAAAAATTTAGATCGCAACACATTCTTGATGGCCTCCAGCCACCATCCTCCAGCCCTCAAACGTGGGCTCCCTTGCTCACAGATGTTGAGAGTGGCCCGAGTGATCAGTGACCCCCTGATCGTATTGGAGCGTCTTGACCAATTGATAGTTAAATTTGCCGCTAGAGGGTATGATTATGACCTCTTGCAGCAGCAAAAACTGCAAGTTTTATCTATGTCCCGCTCAGCATTACTTCAGCCTAGTAATCGCCAGTCTGGAAAGGTGCTGCCTTGGACCAGCACGTATACAGTGGCCAGTCCATCCATTCATTTTGCTTCCAAAGCGCTTTGGCCAATCGTCAAAAGCGATCCTGACCTACCTGTGTTTAGGGAAGTACGGCCCTTGGCAGCCTTTAAGAGAGGTCGCAATTTACACGACCGTCTAGTAAAGACGGACATCATGGGGATCAACAAACCCCGGGTCCCTAATGTGTACATAAAGCCTCCTGGCTGTTACAGCTGCCACAACTGTACAACCTGCAGACACATGGTTGTGTGTAAAAATTTCAAACACCCCCATTCCGATAAAATGTTTGAGATTTGTTCAGTGTTGACCTGCCGGTCTGAATACGTCATTTATATTATTGTGTGTCCCTGTGGTCATTACTATGTCGGCCAGACGACTCAGTCGTTCTGGGTGCGGATGGCTCTCCACAGGTCGGCCATTGATTTGGCGCTCGGTGGGAGAGTCATCGACCAACCGGTCGTCAGGCATTTTAGGGCTGCAGGGCACACTTTATCTTCTCTCAAGTATTTTATTATCGACACTGTGCAAGATTCACTGCGAGGAGGCGATAGGGCAAAACGTTTGCTCATCGCCGAATCTAGGTGGATCTTCCGTTTAAATAAAATTCATCCCTGTGGTCTTAATGACAAAATAAGTTGGAATTCTGTGATTTAACTTCTCAGCTGTGGTTTTTGTAACTGTGGTATCCTATTATGTATATTTTGTTCTTGTTTTACTCCTTTTTCTCTTTTGCATTTTGGTCTATGTATGTCTTTATAATTTGTGCATAGTATGTTTTATTCTATGTTAATGTTTTTGTTTTATTAACATGTCTCTCTCCGCTATCTTTGTCCCCAGCGGCAGCGGCGCAGTGTCCGGGCGATGAGCGTGTCACCGTCATGGCTGCAGTGGAACGCAAACAGCTAGTGGTTGCTATGCAACCCTGCTGAATGTCGGACCCGGAAGTGAGGTAGCCGCCGCCTGAGTTCCGGCGTCTGCATGTGCGCCTGGGGATGACGTGGACAGCACGATGGAGGGGCGTGAGGTACGGACAGTACTTATGTGGTGAGTGTTCATTGTTTTTTTGCTGTAGGATTGTGCTCTGAAGAAGGGGGTCATACCCCGAAAGCTTAGCAATACACATCCTTTTAATTTGCTGACTTTGCCTCCCGAGTGCCAATTATTTTTTGGAGTGATGTATGCTATTTCATTGGGGCACCAGGACCCTTTGTCCACATAAACATTTGAGTGCCGGCAGGCTTGGAACAGTATATATATATATATATATATATATATATATATATATATATATATATATATATACATACACTGTATATAGCAAAACTCGATATTGTAAAAACAAGGTGTTGGTTGCACTTATGTTAGCTGCTTAATTTTGGGTTAAAATTTGGTACTGAAGAAAATTATTATTAAGCACTTGAAATTGTATCTGAGATCACAATGTGCATGCCATAAATATATCTTTTTTTTTTTATTATTCTCTTTATTAATTTTCTTAATACAGTACAAGCAATTACATACAACAAATCACATAACATTCTTACATACAGTATCCCCCCCATAGTGTGTCCACTCCCCCTTCTGATAATTTCTATCTCGTGTACTATCGCTCTTTACCTATTCTTATCGGTTTCCCATCCCTTACTTTCCTTTTAGCTTAATTTCCCGTCCATCCCTCAAATGATGCCCAAATTTGTTGTTGAGTTTGCTGGTCCAGCGTTTCTATATAGTATTTCCATTTTCTATAAAGCCTCCTCCGCCCTCCCTCTAGGTCCAGCAATGCATTTTGCTTCTCAAAATACAGTGTTTTCCCCAGTAGGAGTCTTACATTCTCTACCCTTGGGGCTTTTTTTGATATCCAATTGTTCAAAATCTCTTTTTTTGCGATTGTAACTACTATTGTTAGTATTGGTATTAGACCCCTTTCCTCTAGTTTGAGATCCCATATTGTGAGATCCGCAAACATCAAGGCCTTAATATTCCTCGTTACTTTCAATCCAAATGTATTGTTGATGAAGTTTATAATTTTATACCAGAACCGTTGGATCTTAGGACAGTCCCAGAAATTATGTTTAAAAAGTGCGTTCTGTATATTACAATTAGGACATAACCCCCTTTCCTCTTGAACCATATGTTTGCGTTGTCCCTGTGCTGTATACGCTCTGTGGATAGTGCGAAAGTGCACTTCTTGGAGCATTGCCGATGGCAATTGCTTCAATACTTGTGAAAGTGTGTTTAAAATAAAATTTTCTTCTACCTGGTCTTTAGCCCAGGCTGTGCAAAGTGTTTTCCATACTCTATGGTTATCTGAAGGCATTAAGTTCCAATACAATTGTTTTATTTTGTATGGGCTCACCTTGCTTAATTTCAATAACTGTGTTATCCTATTTTCTTCATCCCTAATATTAATGTGAGGAGTGAGGTTTTGAATAAAGTGCCTTAATTGAAGATACATGTGGAATTGTGTCTTTTCTAGTTTCAATTTCTCTATTAGTGCGTTATATGTGAGTAGCATTCCCCCTGGGTCAAAAATGTCTTTGATTTCCATTATCCCTTGGGATTGCCAATACTTGAATACGGGATTTTCTAGTGCCGGGGTAATTTAGGGTTACCACAAATTGTTATATATTTAGATACAGTGTGCGATGAGTGTAGGTGTGTGTGGATTTTTATCCAAGACAGATAGGTGGGCATAAACAATACATTAGATTTAATATCTATATCTATAGATTGTAAGCTTGCGAGCAGGGCCCTCCTACATTTTGACTGTCTGTAAATACCCTGTTTTGTTGTATCACTGTCTGCTATTGTAAAGCGCAACGGAATATGCTGCGCTATATAAGAAACTGTTAAGAAATAAATAATATTCGTAGGAATTAATTTTTTTGGGGAATGCAGTAGTGCACTCAATGTATATGGAGTTACTAGTGCTTGTTCTATCTCAAAGTTTGTATATATTGATCTCCGTAGCAGCCAATCTGAAGGAGATAGCCAACATGTATTTATCTATATTGGAGATCGCCAAGCCACCCTCTCTGCGTTGCAAATGCAATTTATTTAGAGCTATTCTTGGCTTTTTCCCCTGCCACAGGAATTTTGTAAAGGCTTTATTACATGTTGCGATATCTCCTCCGGATAGTTTTATAGGTAGCATCTGTATTGCATACAGGAGTTTGGGGAATACCACGCTCTTCAATACTGCTGCTCGTCCTAGCAGGGATAGCGGGAGGTTTATCCATTCTGTTAGTTGTCTCTTTATTTGTTTTACAATAGGAGTATAATTATATCTATATAGATCGTGTTTTTTAGGAGTAAATTTTATTCCTAGGTATTTCATAGGAGATGTTAAATATCGAAATTTTGTAAATTTTTGTGTGGGGTTGTTTATTGTTTGGGTTTTATTAAGTTCTAAAATTTCTGATTTATTATGGTTTACTTTATACCCTGCGAATATTTCAAATTACTGTCTGCTATTGTAAAGCGCAACGGAATATGCTGCGCTATATAAGAAACTGTTAATAAATAAATAAAATAAAATAAATTGGTCTAGGATCTGCATTATTTTCGGAATTGACAGACTTGGATTTGAGATAAGAAGAAGTAGATCGTCAGCAAACAGTGAGGCCTTTATCTCCTTTTTCCCTATCTTTATCCCCTGGATATCTACATTTTCTCTTAGGGCTATAGCTAACGGTTCTATCGCGAAAGCGAACAATAATGGGGATATCGGGCATCCTTCTCGTGTTCCCCGCTCTATCTTAATATGATCTGATATTCACCCATTTCCCAACACTTGGGACGTTGAACCATTGTATAATACCTTCAATATTTCCCTAAACTCTTCTGGAAACCCAAATCTTTTTAGGGTCTCTCGAAGGTGATCCCATGACAGTAAATCAAAAGCCTTCTCGGCATCAATCGCCATTAAAATATTGGATGTGTTATTCTCCGATTGTTCTATTTGTTGGATTACCGCTATTATTTTCCTAATGTTACAATTGGAGTGTCTACCTCTTATAAATCCTGTTTGATCTATATTTATTAAATCTGGAATTAAGGTTTCTATTCTTCCTGCCAGGATTTTCGTCAATATTTTGTAATCTACATTTAGTAGTGATATTGGGCGATATGATTCCGGGCATGCTGGGTCTATATCCTTTTTTGGTATAACCCGTATTAATGCTGCGTTGAAATATTGTGGAATTTGGTTCATCGTTAAGATGCTATTGAAAAATTTTGTAAGGGGCTCTGTAATATACGGGAGAAAAATTTTGTAAAACTCCCCTGTGAGTCCGTCTGGGCCTGGAGCTTTATTGTTTTTTAATGATTTAATCGCCTTTTTTACTTCTATAGTTGTTATTGGCACGGTGATTGTATTGGCCATCTCTTGGGTAATTTTTGGTAAATTGACCTTGTCCCAGAAACTACGTTTCGCCTCTTCATTTAAGTTTTCCTCTTTATAGATTTGTTCATAGTATTCCCTTAGAGTTTCAACTATTTGTTTGCTATCTGATGTTTTTGTTCCGTCCCTCTTATTTAGATTTGGTATTATATTGGTTGGGTATGAAGATCTAAGCAGATTTGAAAGTATACGTCCTGTGCGGTTCCCCATTTTATGAAATCTATATTCTTTTTGGAATGTGTATCTATCTCCTATGGTCTGCAGGATATTTTCAAATTGTTGTTTTGCACTAGTGTATTCTGCTTTAGTTTGGGGATTGGGTTTCTTTTTAAAAGTTTGATAGGTATCCGTTAATTTTTGTTGAGCTATGTTGTATTTCTGAGTTTTTATTCTTTTATTGTGGCTCTCATAAGCAATCAGGGTCCCTCTTAATACGGCTTTAGCTGCTTGCCAGTAATTTTGTGGATTCTCCCTTTCATTTTGTTTGTTATTCCTCTCAAACTCTGCCCAATTATTTTCCAAATTTTTCTTAAATGCCCTAGAGTTTGCTAAATATGTCGGGAATCTCCATTGTCTGAAATTACCTCTATTTTGTTGGAGGGCGATTTTTGCCCATACTAGCGCGTGGTCTGATATAGTTATTGGTTCGATTTGAACCTCCCCCACTCTAGTCTATATAGATTCTGATACCAAAAGGTAATCAATCCTAGAGAAGGACTTGTGAACACCCGAGTAACACGTGTATTCTTTTTCTGTCGGATGGCGAGCTCTCCACATATCCGTTAATCTCAACTGTTCACAAATCCATCTTATACCACACTTTTGAGACCGTGGCCGTATTGATGGGCCAGCACTTCTATCCAGGTATCTAGAGGTCACCAAGTTGAAGTCTCCTCCAACCAATAACATGCATGAGGACAAAGGTCTCATTATATCTAACAGTTTGAGAAAAAATTCCTTCTTATATACATTAGGGGCATATACATTTGCTAGTATATATCTTACTTTATTTATAAATAGATCTACTATCATGTATCTCCCCTCTATCTGCCACAATTTCATTCACCTCACATTGCAGTTGGGTGGATATAAGGGTCACTACACCTCTGGCCTTCGAATTGTACGAATTCCTGAATAAGGGCCACATCAATCCGTACTTTGTTCAGGTACACCAGGATCTTTTTTCTTTTTATTGGGGAGTTTATACCTCCCACATTCCATGTTGCTATTTTAAGCTTCGGCATATCTGATCCAAAGACGGGTTATTTTGTTTGCTACTCCCATGGAAAGGGGGTATGTATATATATATTTTTTTTGCTCAGGGTACTCTGAGCTCCTGTTTGCGTTGCACCAGTTTGCATTCGGGGGACAAAACACACTACACGAAACATACCAATCGATCTTCCCTGTAGCCATCCTATATTGTGCTCAGGGTAGATCCACACTTGCATACAACAAAAAAAAAAAGAAAGGCCCCCACGGGTTCCCTTTGGGGTCCGGGGGTATCCCTACTTCTTAAATGCATATTCCTTACAGACTTCCTTGGGGTACCAGGGGGAAGGGAGATCCGAGGCGACTTGTTCTTACCGCGGTTTAACCGCTATCCTTGTCCCTCCCAGGTCCTCCCCCTCCCTTGGAGTTAGAACTCCTAGCCCTCCCTCTCTATCTCATATTTCAGATTTATAAACTTTATGCGCTTTTTTTTTTCATATGCCAGGTTTCTGTCCTATTTTACAGGGGTTAGATGGTCCAGCAACTTGCAATTCTGCTGTTCTAAGTATTTCCTTGCATTTTCAGGTTCGGCAAAGTCCTTATATGTATCCTTCTCAAACAGTCTCAGTCGTGCGGGATACATCAGAGCTAATTTTATTTCCTCTTTAACTAGGGCTGAACATATAGGACTGAACTCTCTTCTTGCCCTTGATACCTCTGTCGAATAGTCCTGAAAAATCAGAATCCGTTTTTCCTCCCATTTTACTTCTCTGTTCTTCCTGGATGCATTCCATATTGCTTCCTTGTGAAGGAAGTTTAGGCACCTAAAGATGACTACTCTTGGGCGTGGTTCTTCATTTCCTCCTTCTTTGAGCTTACCCTTTCCTCCTTCTTTGAGCTTACCCAGCCTATGTGCCCTTTCAATTATCAGGTCTGAGCATTCGGACTGGATGTTCAGTAGTGTTGGTAGCGTATTTCTGAGGAAGTGGTTAAGTGTTGGGCCCTTTATGGACTCTGGTAGGCCTACTACTCGTAGATTATTTATTCTTGCCCTATTTTCCATTTCTTCCATTTTTGTCAGCATCTGCTGTTGAGCCTTTTGCATTTCTACTACTTGTTTTTTCAAAAGGTCATTATCTTGGAATATTTCCCCCACTTTCTGTTCCGTTTCTTGGACTCGGTCAGAGATTTGTTTAATCTGTCCTTTAATCTCCTCTACTGCTTGTTTCATCACGTCTGCTTGAACCTTTTTTTTTTTACACTGAATCAGCCCGGTGGCCACCGCACAGGGCCACCGGGGACAGCACCAGGCTTCAGCCTGGTCAGGTAAGTCCTGGAGGGGGGGGCGACCCCTTTATTGGGGGGGGGTCCCCACTTCCCCAGGACCCCTGGCCAGGCTGACCGGTCAGAGGGCTGAATGCTTTGGACGCGGGACCTTATATAATAAGTGTCCCCCGGCTGTGGCATTACCCTGCTGGCTGGTTTGGCCTGGGGCTGGTTCTTAAAATACGGGGGACCCCTGGTCATTTTGTCCCCCGTATTTTGGGAACCAGGTGCACGAGAAAAGTAGATATGTAATTGTAAATGCAACTATTCATGGTGTTCCATATGTACTGTGCAATATCTATGCTCCCAATACTAACCCTAAGGAGTTTTATACATCTCTGGTCGCCAAGCTCACCCTGTAGAAGAGTTTACCTGCCTGTCTGCAGCACATGGTACCCTCTCCAGGATCGACTACATCCTAATTTCCCGCTGCTTATTCCCCAGAGTAGCTGACGCCAAGATTGAGACAATTAGCTTATCTTATCATGCCCTGTGCTGGTTACAATTAGCCGCACAGGTTGATAAAGGACCTATTCGCCAATTGCGATTTCCAGCTTATCTTGTAAACTCTATCCAGTTTATATCCATGCTGGAGGCGGCATGGATGGACTATAAACACCATAATGCAGCAACAGAAACAGAAGATCCTTTGTTATTCTGGCAGACGTCTTAAGCTGGGTACACATCTATACAATCCCTATTTCTTGCAACCGTTTGGCCAACCGTACTCCCGTCGGACCGTCCACAAACAGCCGATCACGCATGTACACACCTGTACAATTTTACTTGCGACGTCCAAACAGTCGCAATAAAAAGAGCCACTGTACACACTGTCTCGAGTTGGGCTATTGACACGTCACATGTGACCAAAATTATCATAATGGGCTGGGTTAGGGCATAATTATAGAAAACATTTTAGTCACCCTTTTACCTATTAATAAATAAAAACGGCGTGGGGTCCCCCCCACAGCCGTAACCAGCACCAGGCTGAAAGAGCCGGGCTGGTATTAAAAAATCAGGAAACCCGACAAATAGGGCTTCGCTGATTTTTTAAAACCAGCCCCAGGCTCCAGGTCCGGGGCTGGTTCCCAAAATACCCCCCCTCCAGGACTTACCTGACCAGGCTGAAGCCTGGTGCTGTCCCCGGTGGCCCTGTGCGGTGGCCACCGGGCTGATTCAGTGTAAAAAAAATAGATGAAAAAACTATTGTTTTAAACTGTGGAACTATGAGTCCCAGCAAGCCTCCCCCGCAAGCTGGGACTTGGAGAACCACAAGTCCCAGCCTGCGGGGCATTAAAGGGCCCGCTGGGTCTTGTAGTTCCACAGTAAAAAAATAGTTAAATAAACACACACTGACACATTAGAAAAATAAAAGTTTAATACATACATTACACAAACACACTGATACTTACCTATCTTGATCCCGTAGGTAGGTCCCAGGGTCCGGTCCGGTGGCTTGGTTCCGGGGCTGGTCCGGGTCCGGGGCTCCAGGGCTGAAGAGTCCGGGGTCCTGGATCCGTAGTAATCCAAAGGGGTACCTGGGGAAGGAAATCCTACTCACCTGGTCCTGTGGCGACCACCCCGGCATCTTCTGTTCAAGTCGCGCTGCTCCCGGCTACTGGGACCCGCTCCGCCTCCGCTGGACACTGGAGAGACACAGAGATCCTTCTTCCTCTGCGTCTCTACTCAGAGACCGGACCGTGGGACCTACCGACGGGCTCAAGATAAGTATCAGTGTGTTTGTGTAATGTATGTATTAAACTTGTATTTTTCTAATGTGTCAGTGTGTATTTATTTAACAATTTTTTTTACTGTGGAACTACAAGACCCAGCGGGCCCTTTAATGCCCCGCAGGCTGGGACTTGTGGTTCACCAAGTCCCAGCTTGTGGGGGAGGCTTGCTGGGACTCATAGTTCAACAGTTTAAAACAATAGTTTTTTCATCTATTTTTTTACACTGAATCAGCCCGGTGGCCACCGCACAGGGCCACCGGGGACAGCACCAGGCTTCAGCCTGGTCAGGTAAGTCCTGGAGGGGGGGGACCCCTTTATTGGGGGGGTCCCCACTTCCCCAGGACCCCTGGCCAGGCTGACCGGTCAGAGGGCTGAATGCTTTGGCCGCGGGACCTTATATAATAAGTGTCCCCCGGCTGTGGCATTACCCTGCTGGCTGGTTTGGCCTGGGGCTGGTTCTTAAAATACGGGGGACCCCTGGTCATTTTGTCCCCCGTATTTTGGGAACCAGTCCTGGACCTGGAGCCTGGGGCTGGTTTTAAAAAAATTAGCGAAGCCCTATTTGTCGGGTTTCCTGATTTTTTTAATACCAGCCCCGGCTCTTCAGCCTGGTGCTGGTTACGGCAGTGGGGGGAGATCCCACGCCATTTTTTTTTTAGTCACCCTGCCAGAGATGATGCAGCTATGGAACGCCCACATGGGCGTTCCAGCTTTGGCAGTATAGTCGCACGGACGGCAGCATATCGGTCGAACGTGCGTACACACTGCACTTTTGTACCGATATGGGGCCGTCCTGTCGGATGAAAATTAAACAGCAAAGAACCGTCGACCGACCGAGTATGGACGGTCAAGACAGTTTTTTGCCGTTTATCGCTCGTACGGGACAGCGTACACAGATATACAATTGAACGGCCGTCCGACCCAGAACGGAAGAACGGCCCGACAATTGTATATATGTGTACCCAGCTTTAGGCCATACTGAGAGGCGTTATAATGTCCTATTGCAAAAAAAGAGACAAGGATCTAGTTACAAACTACTTGACCCAATCCTTTACTTATTTTAAAAATAATCCGACTGAGACTACTAAAACCTCTTATTATAGGGATAAGACGACATTTGACAATATTCTAACGGGCATAGAAGCTTAATTTAGTTTCCATAAAAACAGCAAATTCCATCACTTTGGGTACAAAGCTGGGAGACTGTTGTCTTATTTACTAGCAGGACGACGTCTCCCTACTATTGTGAAATCCATTCGGGAAACAGATGGAACTTTAAAGAAGACTAATGCTGATATTGCAAAAGTATTCTTTGACTTCTATTCCTCCCTCTACTCCGCCCCCTTGACGGACGATATAGCAAAGGACAGGTTTTGAGCAACTTACAATACCTGGGGCCTAATTCTGGTTGGTGCGTACATTTCCGCATACTTTCGGATGGCGGTTTTTAGCCGTCTGCGCATGCGTGGGGAACGCTATGCGCATGTGCCACGCATGGTCTCCGTACTTGTACTCACTAATACCGTACAGAAATGTGCACCGCAATCACTCGGGAAATATGGGCGTATTAGGGGCGTCATTCGGAAATACACAGGGGCATAGTTTCAAAGTGGGCTAAACTGGGCGGAAACATGGGCGGACACGGGGGAGTGCACTTATTTTGGTAGGCGTGCATTCGGATAGCACACCGAATGCACGCAAACAAAAAGGCAAGAAATATGCGGTGTCCATAAGCAAGTATTGCTTTGCGGACACCACTCGTTCATGCGCTAGGCAATCGGAACGCCTAATCACTAAAACCATTGTCAGCTGAACACAATACAATCCACTCCTTTACTCATTACTTGTTAATTACACGCTTGTCACTGCTTCAATTGGAACCATTGCAGCTTAAATGGACCATTACTAAGCACACACATATATGCTGCACTTTTCACACACTTTTACACTGCAAATAATGAACATAACTTAATATTAATAATAGAAATACACATGTCACTTCTACATGTATCAATTAAACCACACATTTGGGGGAAACAAAAAAACATTTATTACATGAACTTATAAAATAAATTAGAAACCGTCACAAATTAAAAGGTACCATTGCAGGAATAAAATTAAATAATATATAATAAATACATGTATTCTTGACATACATAGCCACAGCAGAATCATTAGGAACACATCAGGTGGCTTCACAACCAAAGTATAGCACCAACACTTCAAGTACAGCAGACAGTAATGGTACCCGAAACAGGGCAACAGGGGAACCAAACATGACATTCGAAATGAGGGCAAATGTGGGTACCCTCTGCACGGAATTGGACACAGGAAGCTGACACACACAGCTCAATGAAAGATTTGGGAAGACATAAGGGTGGAGATAAATGCGGACACAAGTTCATCTGCGGGCACGTTTGCCCCTGGCAGGCTCCTTGCCACGCGCAGCAGCTCTTCGGCCACGGCCACGGTCAGATGGTGGCCCAGGTGGAGCAGATGCTGGTTAAGGGGGTGGATGGTCTTCCCCCTCTGGCAGCAGGGAGTGCTGATGCTGGGAATGCACCAGAAACGGATGACATTAGGACCCTATTGCTGGCAACTAGCTCCACCATAAGCTCATTATGGTGGAGGAGGAGGTCATTTTGCCGCAGGGCTTGATCAGCCAGCACCTGCAGGCTAGCAGCAATTGATTGCTGGGTGGCAGCCATAGCCTGCAGGCTCCCAGCGATACTCTGGTGGCTGGTGACCAAACCCTGCAAGACCTCCTCGGTCCTACGCACCCACTCTGATGCCGACTCTCCCTGCTGATGAATATGGGAAAGCACCTGCACCCACCTGTTCAATTCAGACTCGGTCAGTGGCTGCTGCTGCTGCACGGGCCTGGTACTGGTGGCAGGTGGCACAGACTCCTCAACCTCCTCAAGAGATTCTTGACCAAGCGGTGGGGATACTGGTGAAAGAGAACATTACAATTACAACACATTCCATGCAAAATTAGAACCAGCTACTTATGGCATGGCAAATAATTACCTTCAAGCAAAGAAGCCATGACTTCCGCTGGGGACTCGCTGTCCATGGTGCTCACCCCCCGGACCTCCTCCACTGCAATGCAGCACTCTGCCATCTCTTCCAGGGGGGTGAGCTTCAGCTTTGATGGCATGGGGCCAGCCCCAGAGGTGTGGCTGTGTTCCCACCGCTGGGTCAATTTCTTCTTGAGGTTGGTTTTGAAGTCGTGCCACCTGCAATCAAAGTTTACATATTAATACATGTCACTCCTCATGTTTGCTGTAGCACCCATTGCAATCTGCAACAGATTACAACATGTGCCTCATGACACCAAACTTACATTATATTAAATTTGAAAACCAACCCTTAGAAGATACACTCACACTCACCCTACAATAACTATCAATTAAATGACATGCCAAACATGTCTGTGCCTCCAAGCAACGTGACCGGCCATTGACCAACTCCATCTAACATCTAATGTAAACATTACTGGTCTTGTACTGCTCAAATGTAACACACATGAACTTGCCTCTTCTTAACGTGCTCCGCCTCACGAACTTGTGGAGCCACCGCATTAATCTCCGCCGTTATGTCCTCCCAGATCTTCCATCTCCTTGTGTGTGTCAACCTGTCCTGTGGACACTCGATCCAATCCCGTGCCCGGGGTACTAGGATGGCAAGCTCCTGCGCTTCGAATGCCATGTTTCTGCTGCTTGGTTCCTCTGTTGCCCTATTTCGGCCACGGCCACTGGCACCACCACTGCCACGGCCACTGCCACGGCCACCTGTCGCTGTACTCGAAGTGCTGGGCAGGCTACTCTGTTGGGAAGCCACCTGCTGTGTTCCCAATGATTCTGCTGAGGCTGAAGATGGGCCAGCTGCCGATTGGCCTGCTGTAGATGGCCCATCTGGCTGCTGTTCTCCCAATGGCTGGTCTGGGTTGAGGGGGACATGGCTGGTGCTGGAGTCCATGTGGCCAAACAGGTCCTGCAACACCTGGTCTTCCTCTGAATCTGAGCCAGCCATGTTTGCAACAACATTGCATTTGTCTAACACACCTTTATATCCTATTTCTGTAATTGGCGTACATCAGCGACACCCTGTGTTCCGTACGGCCGCGTTCCGTACGGCAGCATCGACCGTGCGGCGCATAGGCCATGCCCCTAGCTGCGGAAATTTGAAAAAACAAAACGTGGCAAACATAGTAAGTCTAATGTAGTAGGTAATTGCAGATTTGTACAATGACCAAATAAAACTGAGGTCAGACATGAAATGTATATTTTATTTATTTATTTATTTACAGGTTCTTATATAGCGCAGCAGATTCCGTTGCGCTTTACAATAGTAGACAGTGATAAAACAAACTGGGTAACAACATACAGACTTGGAGGTAGGAGGGCCCTGCTGCAAGCTTACAATCTATAGGTATATGTGAATGTACATCTGTACTGTGCACATGTTTGGTATGTAGTACAAATGACACTAACCATTCCATATGTAAATCCAGTCCACCACTTAGGCAATAGTAATCAGTGCTAGCATCCAAATCACATGTGAAAGGTCTCCAAATTCTGCCTTGATGCTAGCTACATTTCATTCAACATCTCTAGTGTGGCCCAGTAGAAGGTAAGTGTACACATGGCACCATGGCCTAATATTGGGAAAAGGTATGGCACTATTTGCTATGTTTCTGCTGTATAGCTTTCACTATAATAAAGCTGTTTAGTACCTTGTAGAGTTAGGTGTAACTGGCTAGTGATGCAGACTATTTCACCTGTTGCTTTAACGCATGTTTGGTGAATGTAATAGATTATATATAATGGGTTCCCAACTTATTTTACACTGTCTGTTTAGGAGATAGTAAGTAATGGCATGGTCTGCTCAACTATGCAAAGGTACAGCAAGTGTGGGTTTGCGATGCAATGGGTTAGCCGTCTGTTGTGGCGCATACATGCTGTTACTGTCAAAATGAACAATAAAGTTAATACCAAATATCACTCTGATCAACCAATGACAGGACATGATTGCTTCAATTGTGCCATTGCTAAGATGGCGGCCTATGGGAGAGCAGCCCCATTCTCTCCAGCGGAGCTGAGGACACTGGTCTCTGTTATGGAGACCAGGCTGGGGCGGGCGGGCCCATTTATTACTAACCGCCAGAAGCGTAATGCTTATGCGGTTGCCCGCCGCCGCATATTCGCACGCACACAGGTGCGGAGGACCATCGCTCAGCTGGAGCGGCGATGGTCAGACCTGAGGCGTCGGCAGCCGGATTTGCTCCAGCAAATCAGGGCCAGGATTGCGCGATGTGAGTGTTTACACATTAAATAGCCATTTGTAGGGGGCGTGGCCTGGCAGCCATTAACTACAGACGCACTGTCCTTGAGCTCCGGCAACGTTGGGCTTAAAAGCCACGATCCAGGGCTCCACCAGCAGACAAACCTGGTCAGGGGGCTTCCTCTCAGGCCCCGGAGGCAGGCGAAGCGACCGGCGGGAGGCAGCGGAGTCGGGGCAGCCGTCCGCGGCTGCTCGCGGATTGCGGCCTACCCAAGAACCGGGAGCCGCGGCCTAAATTTAAACAGGTGGCCGCGCCGCGAGCTCCGCAGCGAGCGCCCACCGCAAAAGAGTGGGTGAGTAAACCAGGAATCCTGCCTACATGCCAGCCCTTACCTGGGGGTTGGCCAGCACTCTACAGGAGGTCTGTTCCCTCCTGAGCCCTGGCAGCACACTACCATAGGCTCCCACACTCAGCTCCTGAGGCGGCGGCCATCTTGAGTGTGGCAGAGCACAGCACTGTCTCTGCAGCACCCTCTCCCCCCCTATATGCAGCTGGATCCCACAGCAACTCCCATCATCCATTCAGGCCCTAACCAGGGGCCCTGCTAATACCCCACAGAAGGCCTGCAATCTCCACACATCTGTTGCTTCCTGACCAGAGCCTACGTGGTTAACATCTGTACTCACATTGGTGACAGTCAGGGCTCCACAGCTCCATCTGGTGGCTCCAAACTATATCACTAGACCACATATATGCTATACCTGCTGAAAATATGACATGATCTAGATTGTCTCCATCTGGCTATGTAACGGCTCACCTCATGTCACCGGTGCTCCACACCTACCTACCAATCTAATGTGACACCTCAGGCCTATTTCACACTGGCATTATAGCACATACTTCTATTTTACTGTAAACGGCAACAGGGAGTCCACCCCCTCCTCTCCAGGTGGGATGCCTGCTAAACGCAACAAAGGCTCCTCCCAAGTACCTCCGGTGAGCTTCTTCAAACAGTCATCTCCATCTCCTGGTGCTTCGGACAAATCCCATCCTAACAAAACACAAAACCCTCCTCCCATTAACAGCAACCGCCCGGGCCCTTCCCCCACAACCCCATCAACGATGTCTGAGATGGCGGACGACGCCCCACTGACGGTTGGCACAATGAAACAGCTACTTGCCTCCTTCAAGACGGATGTCTCACAAGAATTCAAGTTGGCCATGCAAAGCTGCCAACATTCCGTTGATACCTTAGGCCAGCGCACTGACCATATAGAGAACAAATTGGAGGAGGTGGTTAAATCCCATAATGAGCTCATCTCACTCCATGAAGATCTCCAGGTAGAAGTTACGATGCTTCGCAGCAAGGTCGGAGATCTGGAGGACCGATCCCGTCGGAATAACTTAAAAATAAGAGGAATCCCAGAATCGGTACCTAATTCTGAACTTACACAATTTGCCACAGATATCTTCTCAAAATTGCTTCCTACAGTTCAAATTACGGACTTCCTACTTGATCGTATCCATCGCCTCCCCAAGGCGAAAGCAGCACCAAGAGACACTCTTATGCGTCTGCACTACTACCACATCAAGGACCGGATCCTCCAAGCTGCCAGATCGACAGGCGAGAGCGAATCTATCCTGGGTGACCTACAGATCTTCGGGGACCTCTCAGCTGCCACACTGGCCCTCAGGCGGTCTTTCACCTCGATCACCAGAGCCCTCCGGGAGGCAGATATACCTTATCGCTGGGGCTTCCCTACCCGTTTGATTATCAGACGAGAGGGCCGCATCATAACTATCTCCTCCCCTACTGAGGGCACCCAACTGTTGTCCTCCTGGAATTTGAAGGCGACACCGAGCGGAGGATTACCTATGCCAAAATTGGCACAAGACTGGTCAATGGCGGCCGATGCGACTTGAGAAATGATATCCTTTGGACAGTATGTTTGATTTAGGGGAAGACCTCTGAGCCCTATATGCAGTTTTGCCTTAAGTTAGAATCTTCCATATGTAGGACTCAGGAGGTGCACTTCCCCCACCCGCTTTCTCTCCTCTAGGAGGCCTACATTTCCCAGTTAGAAACAGTATTCATAGAGTATGTGTTACTATTTCTGGTATGTTGTACACAATATGTTGCCAGTCTGTTAAATGTTATGGTACAAGCCCACCAAATTTTTTTTTATAATCGATGTTTAGGTTGTTGGGTATGGATGGGCTCCAGCTTTCTACACCCTACGGTCCTAACGCCCTTCACAAATTTGAGTGGAGGAGGTGGGACTTTGGGGTCATAGATGTTTGAGGTTCACTATGTTCCCTGAATATTAAGTGGAGCATTGGTGGCACCCTTGGCCGCCACTACCCCCAATGTGCTACCATCTACGGTGGCCCACAGACGCTCCTATATGGTGCGCAATTTCAATTTCTGTTTGCTTTTTGTTTTACCTAACTACCCTATTTCCCCTCCCACTCCCCACCCCACATCCCCACACCCTCCTCGAGATTAAAATAGAGAGAAACATCAAGTTAATTGTTGGTATTCATGTGAATGCAGGGGTATCTATCTGCAAGGTTGCTGTGTCATATTGCCACAGGCCGGCCCTGAGAAGCAACTTTCTCATACTCGACAATGGTTAGGGTACTTTCGCTAAATGTTAAAGGCTTAAACTCACCAAACAAACGCCGACTAGCCCTCGCCCATTTTGCCAAGCTGAAGGCACAAATTGTTGCCCTACAGGAAACCCACTTCATTTCCTCCTCCCCCCCAAAACTCTCCAATCATAAATTCCCCACATGTTATATGTCCAATGGACCAACTAAAAAAGCTGGGGTAGCTATTTTACTGGCAAGTTCCTGTGACTTCACTGTAACTAAGCAGCTCTCAGATCAGGACGGCAGGTACTTAATTTTGGTGGGCAAACTGCAGGATAGACCTGTCACTATAGCCACTGTTTATGCCCCTAACTCCAAACAGGTTCCCTTTTTCCGCAAGTTCTGTAATGTTCTACAAGCTTGCTTATCCGGCCAACTGCTCCTGTTAGGAGATTTTAATATGGTGGTTGATCCGAGTATTGATAAATCCTCTAAGCTCCGTCCCTCGAAAGCCCCAAGTAGATGTGATAACTCTGCGGCTTTTCGCCGCATTATCCATGAATACGATTTATATGACATCTGGAGAGCCAAAAATCCTAAAGATAGAGACTTCACATTCTACTCCCCGGTCCATGGGTCGTTTTCCAGAATCTACATGGCATTCTCGGATAAATGGACATTGCAACAGATGTGTAAGGCTTCTATCCTGCCAATAGCATGGTCCGATCACTCTGCGCTCCTTCTGATCTGGGATCCCCAATCCATTAGAACCCCACCCAACCCCTGGCGTTTAGGTGAACACCTCCTAACACATCCTGAAACTAGAGAGATAATCGCCCAATCTATCACCATGTATCTAGACACTAATGACCCGATGGACACATCAGTATTTACACACTGGTGCGCGCTTAAAGCGGTAACTAGGGGCGCGGCTATCCAGGCGGCAGCGCAGTTGCGTAAAAAGAGAGAGGCTCGCCAAAAGGAAGTTGAATCTAGACTTGCGGACTTAGAAAATAGGCTTAAATCCACTCCGTCCAATAAAACGGTCTACAGAGATCTCCTCAAAGCCAGGGAAGAATGGAACATTATTGCTCTGACAGAAGTTCATAGGAATATATTCCGTTTAAAGCAGAGGTACTATACCCAAGGAGATAGAGCAGGTAGAGTATTGGCAAGGCAATTGAGGGCAAAAACAGCTAAAGAGAGAGTGAAGGGGATAACCAACTCTAGAGGGGTAAAGGTCTCTGACCCGGCAGATATTGCGGCTGCCTTTGCCAACTATTACTCTGATCTATATAATCTAAAAGAGGACGTAAACACGCCACAACCAACCGCCTCAGATATAGACTCCTTTTTAAGTAAGCTATCCCTACCTAACTTAAAGATGCCCGACCTCCAAGCCCTGGATCTTCCATGGACAGAGAAAGAACTCATACAGGTTATTAAAAGCTTACCACAAGGTAAAGCTCCAGGCCCAGATGGATTTATTAACAAGTTTTACTCCTGCTTCCAGGAGGTTTTGTCACCGACTCTACTCTCGGTTTTTAATGAGGCTTCGGTTGCGGGCTCATTCCCCTCTGAAATGCTGGAAGCCAGAATAGTAGCGTTTCCCAAACAGGGGAAAAATCCAGCATTAGTGTCTAATTACCGTCCAATAGCCCTTTTAAACGCAGATGTGAAGATCTATGCTAAGTTGATTGCTAACAGACTCAGCCCCCTACTCCCCTCATTAGTCTCATCAGATCAGGTAGGCTTTGTTCAAGGCCGTCAGGCCCCGGACAACACCAGGAGACTTATCAATTTGTTAGATGCCTCCTCTGCTTCCCCGGAGGCGCTCTTGTTGCTTTCGCTGGATGCAGAGAAGGCCTTTGATAGGTTACACTGGGGCTACCTCCATGCAGTTTTGAGGAAAATGGGCATAGAGGGAAGAGCACGTTCCTCCATCTCAGCACTGTATTCCAACCCCTCCGCCAGAGTATACGTGAATGGCATCCTCTCTGCCCCATTTAAAATTACCAATGGTACACGTCAGGGATGCCCATTGTCCCCGTTGGTTTTCGCCTTGGCTATAGAACCCCTCGCGGAAGCTATTCGAACTAATACGTTGATTCAGGGCCCCATAGTTTTTGGTAATGAATACAAAATTAGCTTATTTGCAGATGATGTTTTGCTCACATTAGCCAATCCGGATGTCTCCCTACGCCACCTACATGTGACTCTGGAGCAGTACTCCGCTGTCTCATACTACAAACTAAACACCTCCAAGACAGAAGCCCTCCCAATTAACTTTACCTCTGCCCTTCTCCAATCAGTGAAGACCCAATATAGCTACGCTTGGCAGGATAGAAGCCTGCAATATCTCGGAATCCACCTTACCCCGAAGGTCTCAAACCTAATATCCGCCAACTACCTCCCCCTTCTCCGCAAAATTTCCATGCTATTATCAGATTGGATGATGCACCATGTTTCATGGGTGGGTCGCATAGCAGCTTTGAAAATGATGGTCCTTCCCAAAATGATGTATCTGTTTCGAACAATCCCTATTTTGCTCCCTAAGGCCTTGATCACTAAGTTCAACTCAGCCCTCATAAAATATGTCAGGAAAGGGAAAAAACCTAGACTGGCTCGCTGTACTATGTCACTCCCTAAATCAGAGGGCGGTCTATCACTCCCAGACTTACATCTATACCAATTAGCATGCATCCTTTCCCCCATTAGCGCTTGGTTTGTGGATAGCAACCCCAAAACATGGGTTCGACTAGAAATAGGACTAACTGCACCCCTCCCTCTGACCGATGTCCTTTGGCTCCCAGAAGGTGAAGGCCAATGTCAACTGTCACGCTCAGTAGTGGTCCACTCCGCAAGGAAAGCATGGCTGGAATTGATATCCAAAATAGATAATGCTCACCTTCCATCCCCTGATCTATCATTAGCAGGTTTAGCGTCTCTGATCCCGGATTTGAATCTAGAGTCCTGGATAGCTGGTGGCATGGTCTCACTTAACGAAGCAACCATGGATGGCAATCTCCTAGCGTTTAGCCAGCTTCAATCCCAATTTACTATACCTCATAGAGATTTCTATAAATTTCTACAAGTGCGCCATTGGCTACATAGCGTGACACGAACCCCCCATAACATATATGTAATCCCAACATATATCAGAGAACTACTCTATAGAAATGACAGTAAGGGTGGAATAAGTAAGTGGTACTCGTGTATCATAGCCCTACACTCACCTCAGAAATTGAAGGTCTTAGTGAAGTGGGAATCTGATCTTACCTGCTCAATATCAAATGAAGAATGGCAGGGAGTGTTCTATAACTGTTTCCATGTGTCAAAATGTATATCTCATATTGAACAGTACTATAAACTGCTCCATCGGCTGTATCTCACGCCTGCCAGGCTTCACTCAATTTGGCCATCCCACTCCAATATGTGCTGGCGTAACTGTGGGGGCGTTGGCTCCCTCATCCATATCTTCTGGTCCTGCCCTACCCTTGCCCACCTCTGGACAGCAGTTTTCACCCTCATATCTGACATCCTAGGCTACTATGTACACCCACTACCGAAACTGGCACTTCTACATATTTATTTTGGGGCTCTCCCCCCATCTGATAGGTATGTGTTGGGGCACATATTATTAGCGACCAGGTCACTGATCGCTCAATACTGGCGTACCCCCCAAGTCCCCACTTTATTAGCAGTCGAACACGCGGTCCAATCCCACTACGAATATGAAACTGCAGGCCTACTCTTCACTGGAAGCCCTCCCAACCAGGCCCTACACTGGTCCGCTTGGCGCACCTATAGATCCCTTCACCCGTTACAATAAACCCGTGACCACACAGCCACCCTAAAAATTCCCCAAGAGGCTTGTGCCTAGCCGACATGACCTCACTAACTATACGCTAATATTACAACAGCCTAACTATTACGGTACCCGGTCCCCTGGTGCAATTGACCCTATAGACACTCCTTGAAGTTATGCCTTGATGTTTTATATAATGTTTCCTCTATGTCTTGTGACAATGCTATGTAAATGACCATATGTTTGTATCTCTATTCCCCACCACCCCACCCTTCCCTTTCTACCATTCTGTACCCCTCTCCCTTTAACTGTTTTGCAAAAAAATCTAATAAAAATCTAATTTTGAAAAAAAAAAAAAAAAGGCCATTTGTACATGATTGCTTACATGACCTTATTTAAGCCAATAAGGTAACCAGCCTGATCATGAGTTAAACATGGCATACACTATATGTGTGCTACTTCCTGTTTGACACCCTGTAATGGTGATAAAATATGTCATTGTGTAGAATTATTGATTGTGATGCTTACAATGGCCCAAATGTCACATCATAACTGCCATGTTACAGGCTGTGTGTTGTAAAAGACACTAAGGAGCTGATTGGCTGTACATTTATCTCAACTTATAACCTTTGGATTTATTGCTTGTTAAGGCTTAATACATCTGTCCAAATGACCCCTAATTGGCCTTTTTTTTCTTCTCAAACACAGCACGGGATCGAGCAAGACAGGCCCGGGAGGAGGCAGAGGTGGCCCAGGAGGAGGTCGCAGAAGCGAGGGCCGAGGAGGTGGTGTTGGAGGAAGGGATGGCGGAGGAAGTGGAGGCGGAGGAGGTGGCAGAGGAAAGGGAGGAAGTGGAGGAGGAGGTGTGGGCAGTGGAGGCGGAGGTGCTGGTATGTATACATAAGGATTCATTATTCCTTTTCTCATCTACTATTTGCTATGTAGCACTGGTGATTCAATTGTGTTTTTAAAAACTATAAATTCATATAACAAACAGGGTACCAACAGACACACTTATATAGGGTGGCAAAACCATCCCTTTCATCCTGGACACATATTAATGACACAGGTTGTGAGGATGGCTTTCAGGTCGATTTTAAGTGCCACTGAACCTGTGTAGTTAATCTGTATCCTGGAAGAAAGGGATGACTTGCTCATGTAAGGCTTACATGTCCCTGCTGCAAGCATACAATCTGTAGCCTCATATAGGTGAGTAGAGTTTACTGGTGATTGATCTTTCTAAACTAGATTAAGTATGGCATAAATGGAGTATGGACAGGCGTGGCTTAGAATGGAGTAACAAGTGGTCAGTGCCCCTGGGCCCTCCTCTAGCTAAACCCCCCCTGCGGTCTGCATGTATTGTTGGCACCATAATTGTGTGTTGATTTGGTATTAGTAAGGATTTTGTGCATGGGAGTGGGTTAGTGCTGCAGCTTCACCTAACTGGCATTATGACAATGATTTATGGAGCAGACCATCAGCAGGCAAGCCATGCTTGATTGCACAAATGTACTGTGCATTCCTGAGAGTTGACTAAGTCCCATGGCACGCTCCATAATATAACAGAGACTGAGCACTTTTTGATGAGTTGGTATTGATGGAGCTCATGACATGCTTCTCAGAGCTTAGTCATGGGTGGGTTTGAATTCAGAAGGAGCACTATGACTGTGAGGTGTTCTACAGAGTAAAGGGTAGAGGGAAAAAAACAGGCTTTCCATCTAGTATGTATGCATGTATGTATAGCTGTATGTGTCATATATATAGTTATATATGTCTCTATATACATATATATATATATATACACACACACACACCTGTCACCTTGCATTTATTTAATTTATGTATGACTATGTTAAATGTATGCATGAATATCATTAGTAATTTGACCCTTTTTAATATGTCCACAGATGAGCCAGCCCAAGCAGAAGAGGGTCTACGTGGGGCCCTCTTAAGAATTAGGGAGCACATGCGGCTGGTCATGGCCGAGTTAGATCACATGATCGACGTTTCTTTATAATTTTTAATTTTTTTTCATTACAAATATGTTATTTAAATAAATTGTTTATTACAGTTCGAAGTTGTCTGTGTGTTTTGTTTACATTAAACAGTTATATGTGTAAATTGTTTATACTCTTTTAAATTTGCAAAATGTACATACTGTATATAGATGTATGTTATGTTCACATGATGTAAGGGTTAATGTGTGTAATGAATATAGTAGTAATGTGTTTCAGTATGTATTAGGATTTAATTGATTCCAATATAAAACAAACACTTTTTAATGAGGTGGCCTAATTGCATAAGTGGGTCATGTGATCGATTTCTGTGTTCAGATAAATAGTGTTGAATTTTGCGTAAATACACCGCATCGGTGCGTACGGCCAGGTTCCCGTACGTTCTGACGCGGTAAGACCGTGTCCACCGCACACGCAAGGTTTGTATGTCGTCCGTACACACGCCCTGTTCTTAAAGAGTGAGTCCGTCCGAATGCGGAGGCTCGGTGGGCGTTTCTACGGACGATGTCCGCATAGCGTTGCGAGCGGCCCGCTCAGTAAGAATTCTGAAATGTACGCACCGATCAGAATAAGGGCCCTGGTCTTACAGATGCACAAAAAGATTCCTTCGTTTCCCCAATCTCATCTGAAGAAATCCGGAGTACTATAACTGGGCTCAAAACAGGAAAGTCCCCAGGGCCAGATGGGTTCGCTAATGAATATTTTAAAATATTGGCCCCCAAATTAGGCCCCTCTTTGGCGGCGCTGTTTAATGCAGTCATGTCTGGAAAGGCCCCCCTACCTATTTTAATTCAGTGGTTATTCGTATTTTACCAAAGCCTGGTAGAGATCTAGAAGATCCAAACTCCTATAGACCTATATACAGTGCTATTTTTGTAGGAAAATAGGTTCAGGAACGTGGGCGGGGCAGAAGTGGGCGGTGATGTGGGTGGAGCTACCAAAGGGGCAGGGCATCAATTGGTACATAAACTTTTTTTAACAAATAATACCCAGCAGTGCCATATATTATATATATATATACACATAATGCCACCAGTAATGCCAGATATACACATGCCATCAGCAGTGACAGTTACATAATTTACCCAATACTCCTGTCACGGCTAAAGGGCTGGATGGAGTCGTGTGGTGCACAGAAGCCGGAGACGGACCAGGAGGAGTAGGATTGAAACGTGCAGGTTTAATAACAGATTTCATAAATGATAAACTTCACTCAAATACTTCTTTAAGTGACAGTGGATAAATTAAATAGAGTCCAGCACAATATTAATAACGAGCAGGTAAATCTGGAAACGTGTACTTGATGAGCCAGAGTACATAGAGGAAGATCCGGAAAGAGGTTGATTTGATGACAGAAGAAATGGATCCGGATGACTGAAAGATGATGGAATGAATGAGTTGTATGAAGGAGGGCAGCGGAATGCTGTGCAGGGTAATTCTGGGACACAAGCAGGAACAAGCACTAGGTAGGACTTGCAGCATTGGTGTCAGGAGAAAACTTCCTTGTAGCAAGATGCAGGGAGCAAGGCACCAGAGTCAGGAGAGAAAGAGCCAGGATCCGGGAATCAGCTAGGAGTTGTGAATGACTCCAAAGACTCATTGCATTGACACTGAACAGCCTAGGCAGATCCCTTATATCCCCAGGGGACGGCTGCCATTGGCTGTCAGCGCAGGATGAGGAGGGAACCTCCACTCTGGGCCAATCTGTCTCCTGCCCTCAACCAAGATGGCGACGCCGGCCTCCCAGCACCACTATCTGCAAAGACACCGCTACCCGACGCTCCCCTGCTGCCATCCCTACCCAGAGCTGCCGCTACCCGCACACCGCAGACCGGAGCCTGCACACGCTAGCCGGCGGCGGGCGCGGACGGGTGAGTACTGTACCCGCCGCGCTCCGTCGCGGCTACGTGTGACAGTACCCCCCCTTTTCAGGGTGACCCCAGGGCGCCTATGGGCCTTGTGAGGATTTCTCTGGAGAAATTGCTTTATCAGTTTCGGAGCGTGCAAATCAATGGAATCCACCCAAGAGTTCTCTTCGGGACCAAACCCAACCCATTCCACCAGATAATGGGTACGAGAATTGCAACGAGAGTCTATAATGCGTCTTACCTCAAATTCAGCCCCACTTTCAGAGTTAATCTTGGGCGGTTTGGGAATCTTCTTTTGATAAGAGTTCAACCTTAAAGGCTTGAGGAGGGACACATGGAAGGAATTGGAAATCATTAGGGAAGGAGGAAGTTGAAGTCTATAAGCGACCGGATTAATGACTTGGGTGATAGGGTATGGTCCAATGAACCGGGGAGCCAGCTTCATAGAGGGCAGACGGAGGCGTATATGGCGGGTAGACAGCCGTACCCGGTCTCCGACTTTCAATCTGGGCGCTGCCCTTCTTTTCCTGTCTGCCATCCTCTTGTATCGGGCGGAAGATTTAAGGAGAGCGGTGTGGACATCCGACCAGATTTTAGCAAAGCGTTGTAATGAAGTGGTTGCTGCAGGAACTTCGGAAGAGGATAATTCTGAGAAATCTGGAGATCGTGGATGTTTGCCGAATACTGTAAAGAAGGGGGTGGTTCCAGAGGAAGAGTGATAGGAGTTTTTATGCATATATTCTGCCCACGGGAGAAGATCCACCCAGTCATCTTGGGAAGACGAGACAAACAATCGGATAAAGGCCTCCAAGTCTTGATTCACCCGTTCTGTCTGGCCGTTGGTCTGGGGATGAAAGGCAGTGGAAAACTTGAGTTTGACCTGTACCGCGGCACAGAGAGCTCTCCAGAACTTTGCAACGAACTGTACTCCACGGTCGGATACAATCTCTTTGGGCAGTCCGTGAAGTTTAAAAATGGTTGAGATAAATAGCTGAGCCAGTACTGGAGCAGAGGGGAGACCTTTTAGTGGGACGAAATGGACCATTTTAGAGAATCGGTCAACCACTACCTACAGTAGATTGCAGTATGACCTTTTGAGGGAGGTAGTTCGCAAATGAAGTCCATTGACAGATGGGTCCATGGTTCTGTGGGAATGGTTAGAGGGCAGAGAGGACCAGCGGGAGTTGTTCTGGGCACCTTATGCTGAGCACATTTTACACAAGAGGCGACGAAGTTGGTTACGTCGTGGCGGATGGTTGGCCACCAATAAGAACGTGACAGGAACATCAAGGTCTTTTGTGCTCCTGCGTGCCCTGCGAAGCGGGAAGAGTGTGCCCATGACAATATTTTCTTGCGGAGTTCGGGGGGAACGAACGTTTTACCTGGAGGAGGAGATGGCTGTACGGTTACTTGGGCGAAGACCACCGGATCGAGGATTGGACGAGGAGGTGTCTCTAGGTCAGAGGTCGTCTCAAAGGAGCGGGATAGAGCGTCCGCCTTAGTATTCGTGGTTCCAGGTCGGAATTTAATTTGGAAATCAAAGCGTTCAAAGAACATGGCCCAACGGGCTTGGCGGGCAGTAAGGCACTGAGCTTGTTTGAGAAAGGACAGATTTTTGTGGTCTGAATACACGGTGATCTTATGCCGCGCCCCCTCCAGAAGGTAGCGCCACTCCTCTAACGCAGTTTTGACTGCAAGCAACTCCTGTTCCCCGATGGGGTAATTCCTCTCTGCCGGGAGGAATTTTTTGGAGAGGAAGGCACAAGGGTGTAATTCTTGATCCTCACCTTTTTGTGACAAGATGGCCCCGATCCCTTCCGAGGATGCGTCCACCTCGAGAATGAAGGGCTTGTCGAGGTCTGGTTGGAGGAGGATTGGTGCTGTCATGAATGCTCTCTTTAACTGCTGGAAGGCAGAGGATGCTTCTGGCGACCATCGGCTTGGATCAGCTCCCTTGCAAGTGAGAGCAGTGAGGGGAGCAGCGATAGTAGAGAAGTTCCGGATAAATCGCCGGTAATAGTTTGAGAACCCTAGGAATCTCTGAATTCCTTTGAGTGTTGTGGGGGCTGCCCAGTCTTGGATGGCTCTCACCTTCTCTGGGTCCATCTCTATCCCAGTGGCGGAGAGAATGTGACCCAAGAATGGAATGGACGTGACCTCAAAAACGCACTTCTCCAACTTGCAGAACAGTTGATTTTGGCGAAGACGTCGTAGGACTTCGGACACTGTCTGTCTGTGAAGTTGAAGATTTAGAGAGAAGATGAGTATATCGTCTAGATAGACTACGATGGAGTGGTACAGCAAGTCCCGAAAGATATCATTTACAAACTGTTGGAAGACGGTGGGGGCGTTACAAAGGCCGAAGGGCATCACCAGGTATTCATAGTGACCGTCGCGCGTATTAAAAGCCGTAGTCCACTCGTCACCTGGACGGATCCGGATCAAATTGTAGGCCCCTCGCAGGTCCAATTTAGTAAAGATTACTGCCCCTCTGATCTTGTCGAATAGTTCTGCGATAAGGGGTAAGGGATAGCGGTTTTTAATGGTGATGTCGTTCAGGCCCCAATAGTCGATACATGGCCGAAGACCGCCATCCTTCTTTTTCACAAAGAAAAACCCGGCCCCGGCCGGAGAAGTAGATGGTCGAATGAAACCTTTGTTTAAGTTCTCTTGAATGTACGAGGACATGGCCTCAGTCTCGGGTAGCGACAGGGGATAGATACGGCCACGAGGAGGGAATTTCCCGGCCACCAGCTCTATCGGGCAGTCCCAAGGACGGTGAGGAGGCAGGGTGTCGGCACCACCTTTACTGAAGACATCTGTAAATGAACGATATGGTGCGGGTATCGACAAGGGTGGAACTGAAGAGGATGAAGGACAGTTACCCTCACTTTGTGGATGGGTCTGGTAGACCGGAAGGATCTGAGGAATGCAAGTAGACTGGCAATCTGTTCCCCAGGCCTTGACCTCCATATTGGTCCAATCGATGTGTGGGTTATGTTTGGAGAGCCAGGGAAGGCCCAGGACCATTTGGTGTGAGGACTGTGGAAGAATGAAGAATTCGAGGGTCTCTTGATGTAGAGCTCCTATGAGCAGTGTCACCGGGGTGGTCTGATGGGTGATTTGTCCACTACGAATTCGACTCCCATCCACTGCAGTGAGGACCAGCGAGTGATCCAGGGGTTGTACAGGCAGGGCATGTTGGGTGACAAATGAGGAAGAAAGGAAGTTTCCCGCTGCTCCAGAGTCCAATAGGGCCTGAACTCTTTTTCTCCCTTGGGGACACACAAGGGTAACCGGAATGGTGGAATCAGAAGAAGAGGGAGATGGAAGCAAGACTCCTAATCGGACCTCCCTCGGGGAGATTAGGAGCGGTCGTTTCCCGGCCGCAGCGGGCAGGAAGCCAATAAGTGAGCTGAGGAACCACAGTACATGCACAGATTCTCTCGCCGTCTTCGGGACTTCTCTTGGAGAGAAAGACGGGAGCGGTTGATTTGCATGGGCTCATCTGTTGACACCGCAGGAGGCGGGGTTGGTTTGGAAGCTGGTGCGACATTGGAAGGCAATCGAGGGCGAAGGCGATCAGAGCGATTCCTCTCAAGTTGGCGTTCTTGGAGTCGCAGATCGACCTTGTTACATAATGAAATGAGTTCAGCCAGGGTGGAAGGAGAATCGCGAGTTGCTAACTCGTCCTTGATGCGCCCGGCTAGGCCGTTCCAGAAGGCAGAAACAAGAGCCTCTTCATTCCATCTGAGTTCGGAAGCCAGGGTTTGAAATTGTACGACATATTGTCCCACTGGGCGACTGCCCTGACGAATCCTTAGGATCTCCGTGGCTGCGGAGGACACTCTGCCAGGCTCGTCGAAGATGCGACGGAAGGAGGCCACAAATTCTTCATAGTTGTTGAGGATGGGATCCGCACGCTCCCAAAGGGGGGACACCCACTCCAGGGCTGGACCCGCCAGTAGGGACACGATGTAAGCCACCCGAGTCTTGGGAGAGGGGAAATTGGAAGGCTGGAGGGTAAAATGGACGTCACATTGATTCAGGAATCCTCGACACCCCCTCGAGGACCCGTCATATTTACTGGGGGTTGATAGCTGTAGATGGTGAGGAGCAGCTGGCCCAGGAGGAGCAGCAGAGGTCGAAGCTCCGGAGGTTGGTGCTGCCGAAACTGGGGGAGCCGCCTGAGGTGGTGACAAGGTCTGGAGAAATTGAGCCACTTGACGCTGGGTAGCCTCTACCTGTTCCAAGCGAGCCATGATGCCTTGAAGAACATCCGTCATGGAGGCCTGTGCTTCACCCGATTCCATCGGGTCAGTGCAAACTGTCACGGCTAAAGGGCTGGATGGAGTCGTGTGGTGCACAGAAGCCGGAGACGGACCAGGAGGAGTAGGATTGAAACGTGCAGGTTTAATAACAGATTTCATAAATGATAAACTTCACTCAAATACTTCTTTAAGTGACAGTGGATAAATTAAATAGAGTCCAGCACAATATTAATAACGAGCAGGTAAATCTGGAAACGTGTACTTGATGAGCCAGAGTACATAGAGGAAGATCCGGAAAGAGGTTGATTTGATGACAGAAGAAATGGATCCGGATGACTGAAAGATGATGGAATGAATGAGTTGTATGAAGGAGGGCAGCGGAATGCTGTGCAGGGTAATTCTGGGACACAAGCAGGAACAAGCACTAGGTAGGTCTTGCAGCATTGGTGTCAGGAGAAAACTTCCTTGTAGCAAGATGCAGGGAGCAAGGCACCAGAGTCAGGAGAGAAAGAGCCAGGATCCGGGAATCAGCTAGGAGTTGTGAATGACTCCAAAGACTCATTGCACTGACACTGAACAGCCTAGGCAGATCCCTTATATCCCCAGGGGATGGCTGCCATTGGCTGTCAGCGCAGGATGAGGAGGGAACCTCCACTCTGGGCCAATCTGTCTCCTGCCCTCAACCAAGATGGCGACGCCGGCCTCCCAGCACCACTATCTGCAAAGACACCGCTACCCGACGCTCCCCTGCTGCCATCCCTACCCAGAGCTGCCGCTACCCGCACACCGCAGACCGGAGCCTGCACACGCTAGCCGGCGGCGGGCGCGGACGGGTGAGTACTGTACCCGCCGCGCTCCGTCGCGGCTACGTGTGACAACTCCAGTAATGCCAGATAAACAATGTCCCATCCAGTGGCATACTGTAAGTCTAAAAAATTACTTAGTGGTACCAAAGGCGCACGCCAAAAAATTGGTGTGGCCACATGAGGCTTGGCCAATGAAAATGGGGGACGTGATACACATATGACCCCAATAGTGCAGTCCGTACTGCCCAATATACATATGCCACACACCGTGATGGCTATTATACTTATGCAACACAACATGATGCCCATTATACATACTGTATGCCACACACCGTGATGCCCATTATACATATGCCACACACCGTGATGCCCATTATACATATGCCACACACAGAGATACCCATTAAACATATGCCACACACAGAGATGCCCATTATACATACTGTATGCCACACACTGTGATGCCCATTATACATATGCCACACACTGTGATGCCCATTATTCATATGCCACACACAGAGATGCCCATTAAACATATGCCACACACAGAGATGCCCATTAAACATATGCCACACACAGAGATGCCCATTATACATATGGCCCACACAGAGATGCCCATTATTCATATGGCCCACACATAGATGCCCATTATACATTTGGCCCACACAGAGATGCCCGTTATACATAAGGCCCACACATATTGCACACATTAAATCTTACAGGGAGATGTCTCGATCCCCGCTGGATTGCTGCTGCTGCTTCTGCTCAGCTGCCATGCTGCTGCCAGCTCATCCATCATGTTGGTGCTGCTGCTGCTGCCGCTCAGCCTTCCTCCCACTGGCGCCACTTCTAAGCCTCACTGTCGCCGAATGGTGATGGTAACACAGATTAGCTCACTAGCGGTGCACGGGTGCGAGGTGACGTCACCTGTGCACCAGCGCAATGCATGGCTGGGAGCCTGGGACCTTTTTAGATGATCGGAAGTGGAGGGCCGCTGCAGCACTGTGTTTTCTAGGCTGGCGGCGTCAGGAGGCGGCAGGATACATTTTACAAGTGCCGGGCGGCCTGGAGCAGGTTCCGGAACGCCGTTCCTGATGACGTAATTTTTCATTTGAACTTCAGGAACGGCGTTCCGGACCGTTCCGGCTCAAAAATAGCCCTGTCTATATCATTATTAAACACAGACTACAACATTTTTACAAAAATCCTTTCCGATAGGTTAAAATTAATACTCCCACACCTAGTACACCCGGACCAGTCTGGTTTTATATGGGGACGCCAGTCAGTGGTTAATATCCGCAAACTTCTAGCAGTCATGGAATGGCTCAAAATTCACCCTACCACTGAGCAGAATGTTGTTCTCTCCCTGGAAGCGGAGAAAGCTTTTGATTTGATTACATGTAATCATGTGTTTGAGACGTTGCTCAGGTTTGGTATCCCTCCCCAATTTATCACACTTCTTAGACTATTATATACTAATCCAGCCACTCAAGTACTTAATAACAGGTTCCTTTCTCAACCCTTCTACATACAACGGGGCACTAGACAGGGATGCCGTTGTCCCCATTACTTTTTGCTCTAGCTCCGGAGCCTCTGGCCATAGCCCTGGGGGCGTCCACTATATATATATATATATATATATATATATATATATATATATATATATATGGCATTAAGATATGTTGCTCTTCGCCTTGAACCCAAATGTTGCTATCCCTGAAATAATATCTCTAATAGAGGAATTTGGCTCTTTTTCCGGTTTTAGAGTCAATTATACCAAATCTGAGTTAATGATCCTCACAGGGCGCAATAGTGCACTCCCAATAGGCTCCCCCCTATCTCAGTTTTCTACAGTGAAACATTCAATCATTCAATGAAATATTTAGGTGTTCGCATACCTCCATCTGTAGCAGAAATTTATTCAGCAAATTTTTGCCTGGTGATAGCAGAGATCTCCGTAGATGGACCACCCTTCCCCTTTCAACGATGGGTTGGGCAGCGGTTATTAAAAGCATTGCATTCCCTAAATTAGGATATCTACTGCAAATGCTCCCGTTATCCCTTTCCAGACATGACTGCTTCATTATTAAAAGAGGAAAGAGGCCGGCTTGTCGGCGATCAGGGATGTGTATGATCTAGGGCACGGGTGTCAAACAGAAGGCCCACGGGCCAAATCCGGCCCGCCAGACCTCATCATGTGGCCCGCACGAGGAGATAGCACGCAGGGGCAGTGTGTCTAAAACAGGAGTGCTGCGGGCCACGTCCGCCTTACCTGTTCCTCCACTGTCGGCGGCCATGTTCCTGTAGGCACATATGTATGCGGCTACAGAAACATGGCCGCCGGCCTCCACAGCTACGTGGAGGAGGGCCCGGCTGCCTGTTCCCTATGATGCCCGGCAGTGACAGACACTGGGTGGGGACGTCATGACGATGACGCCGCCCGCCCATGCGTCTGTAGAGAAGTAGGAGCAGGCAGGGAAGCTGGACCGGGAGTCAGGGACAGTGTGGCCGCAGCAAGCAGTGAAGAAAAGCTGGAAGCCGCAGCAGCTGCAGGACAGATGGAGAAACAGTAAGTGAGGATGAGGATCACACTCACAATAAAAAAAATATATATCTGCTGTTTCCTGAGGTGTCCCCGTGTATAATAATAATAATGCCATGACACCACAGGCTGCTCCTCCTGTATAATCATTTATGTGTCATTATAAACAAAGTTAAAAGCGCTTGGATAAAGTATGTGTGAGAAATACATTATAAAACATAGTAAAAAGTGCTTTGCCGTTTTAAAAAAAAAATAAATGTTTACAGCTCTTCGTGAGTAGTTTTGGGGTTTGAGCCGTGCGAGTCTTCCGGCACTAGTTTGAAGAGCCTAGGATGCCCTATCTGTCTCTATGCTTACCTAGGTCTTCTGGCCTTCAGTCTTCTCCACGTTGCGCTCGTTTGCGATCTCCACACGCCAGCCGTCCGTGACCGGAAGTTCGGGTGTATCGGCTTCCGGTTTCGGCGGTGTATGCGGTATCAGCTCTCCTGGCCTCCAACGCGTTTCGAGAGTGAAACTCTCTTTGTCAAGGATGCCGGATTGTATTTCCTGTTGGCTTTTTATTCGTTTTTTTCTCCTTACTTTATTTGAATAACTTTGTTTAAAAACGGAAATGGTCATACTTTTGGGCGGTAAGCACATGTCTTAAAGGTATATACGTCAAAATATGGTTAGTATGTGTTTAAATGAGGAATGCTGCTAATTCTATGTCAATGTTCAATCCTATTGGCTGGAGGGTGTTTAGTTCGTATATCCACTTAGTCTCTCTCTGTTTGAGGTTTTTTATATTGTCTCCTCCTCTCCAGTTTAGGGTAACTTGTTCAATTACGTTAATTTTCAAATCTTCTGGGTTTCTTCCATGTTTTTCTAAAAAGTGACTTGAAAGGCTATGCGTTAGTAGTCCCTTTCTTATGTTGTAAATGTGTTCAGCTGTTCGTTTTTTCAATTCCCTCTTGGTCTGGCCCACGTACTGTAGCCCGCAGGGGCATTCCAACAGGTAAATAATGTTCTTTGAATTACAGGTTATATGCTGTTTGTGTCGATACTCCTTCATTGTTTTGTTTGAGAAGTATGATGTTAGGGGTTTTGTTGAGTTTTTCTTGGTTGCTTTGCAGCTGACACAGTTTAGGCATGGGAAAAAACCTTTTGTGGTTGTTTCTTGCCCTGGTTCTTCTAAAGCAATGAAGCTTTTTGTTAGTTCTTGTCTTAAATTTCTTGCTCGTTTATAAATTATCCTAGGTTTTGGTGGTATAAGGGGTTTTAGTTCATTGTCCAATTGTAAGATATGCCAATGTTTATGTAGTATTGTTTCTATTTGTTTGTGATTCGAATTGTATTGGGTGATAAAGGAGATGGGTAGTTCAGAGTTGTCTTCGTCCTTTTGTTTGTATTTTATTAGTTCAGTTCTGTCCAGGTGTTCTATTTTTTCTACTTCTTTTTCTAGAATGTGTTCTGGATATCCTTTTCTTTTGAATTTGTTCAGCATTGTGGTACTTTGTTCTTTGAAGGTTGAGTCTTCTGTGCAGTTCCTTCGAACGCGGCGCAGTTGACCCCCTGGGATGTTATTACGCCAGTTGCTGTGATGATTACTGTCGTAAGGAAGAATATTGTTGCCATCAACTTCTTTTGTGAATGTTTTTGTCATGATTTTATTTTCCCAGATGTAAATTTCCAGATCAAGAAATGTTATTTTTTGTTTGTCTATGGTTGTGGTGAATTCAAGTCCAGCGTCATTACTGTTCATGTGCATGATGAATTCGTTCAGTTGATTTTGAGTTCCTCTCCAAATAAAGAAGAGGTTGTCGATATAACGATACCAGCAGACTATATGTTCTCTGTATGGGTTATTGTTCCAGATTTGGTCCTCCTCCCAGTATGCTACGAACAGGTTAGCATATGACGGAGCGAATGATGTCCCCATTGCAGTACCTCTCGTTTGAAGGTAGTAGTCACCATTGTACCAGAAGTAGTTGTTTAAAATGAATTCGATTTGTTCCATTATGAAGTTTATTTGTTGGTTCTAGAGATTTGATTGTGTTGATAACGTTGATCTGACGTAGGTGCATCCAAGGTCGTGGCTGATGCATGTATACAGTGATTTAACATCACTGGTACAGAGGGTGTATGATTCATCCCATTCGGTATGTTGCAATATCTGTAGTATGTGTCCTTCAGGTGACTTTTCTGCTGTTGTACTATGGGTTGGAGGAATTTGTTGATGTATTTGGAAAGGTTTGTGGTTAATGAATCAATACCGGAGATTATTGGTCGATCGGGTGGGTTCTGTACGTTTTTATACATTTTCGGCAGATGGTAGAATGTGGGTATTTTCGGATAGTCTGTTGAAATGAATTTGTGTTCTTTATCATTTATGTGTCATGGCATTACTTTTATTATATTATACAGGGGGAGCAGTCTGTGGTGTCATGGCATTATTAAACAGGGGGAGCAGCCTGTGGTGTCATGGCATTCATTTTATATTATACAGGGGGAGCAGCCTGTGGTGTCATGGCATTATAATTATACAGGGGGACCTACAGATACAACCGGCCCTTTGAGGGTGACCAAACTGCTGATGCGGCCCCCGATGAATTTGAGTTTGACACCCCTGATCTAGGGGGTCACCTTCGGTCTTTTATGGATGTGAGGGAAAAACATAAATTATTGCACAATCATTTTTATATGTTTCTGCAAATCAGACACTTGATTCAGTCTCTGCCGCCGGCTGGCACGGAAGGTGCGGAGACTGATTCAATCAATATTATTATGACATTGGCTCATACTGGCGTGTATAGATTGAGATACTATTATATTGAGGCAGGTGTCACCTCTGGAAAGAAAAAATGGGGTAGAGTGATGGCGGTCCTAAAACACTGTGAACAGACAATGAACTACCTTCACTCAGCATCCCTTCAGGATGTACATTGGAAGGTGCTGCACAGAGCGTATGTAGATCCTGTGCAGAGGGCCCACATGATCCCTGGGGAACCTGGCACATGTGTCAAGTGCAGCCGGAGGTGAGCCACTTTCTTTCACAATCTTTGGCAGTGTGGCAGGATAGCAACATCCTGAAATAAACGTATTGCTTTTATAAATGCCATATTTCACTTAAAGGTGGCTAAGAATCCCACGGTGTGTTTGCTACTTGTAATGGGAGACTGGGATTGGGATGGCAGGAAAAAGATATTACTACCAATTGTCACAGTCATTTTAGGCATAGCGAAGAAATTGATCCTGAAATATTGGATTAAAAAATCAGCTCCCACCATCCTGGAAACTAAAACTGTAATACTCAATACTTTATCTATGCAGAAACAGGGATTATCTGCAGCGCTGGGTTAATGTGCAATTCTTTATATGGGGATCGCAGGTTTTCAAAAATAACAGATTATTCCAGAAGTTTTTTCTTCTTTTACTTAAAAAAACTTTTATTTATGAAGCCAATATATATGCAAAAAACAACTTTTGCCAAATATATAAGTAAAAAATATAAAACACAGTATACAGTCTCGTTCCTTGCTGAAAAAAGTTTTAAAATAGGCTCACCGGACCTCTCGGGGGCAGAATCTCCTACCACTTAGATGTTTCTTAGTGGGATTTCTTTAGCAGGATGAAATGCTGCTCCTTCACTGGTACTCTTCCAGTGGCAGTGTGGTGCCTGAAGGGAAGAGTACCAGTGAAGGAGCAGCATTTCATCCTGCTAAAGAAATCCCACTAAGAAACATCTAAGTGGTAGGAGATTCTGCCCCCGAGAGGTCCGGTGAGCCTATTTTAAAACTTTTTTCAGCAAGGAACGAGACTGTATACTGTGTTCTATATTTTTTACTTATATCTTTGGCAAAAGTTTTTTTTTGCATATATATTGGCTTCATAAATAAAAGTTTTTTTAAGCAAAAGAAGAAAAAACTTCTGGAATAATCTGTTATTTTTGAAAACCTGCGAACCCCAAATAAAGAATTGCACATTAACCCAGCGCTGCAGATAATCCCTGTTTCTGCATAGAGATTGTCCATTGAAATAATCATTGATTGAATATTTTCACCTGGGATTCAGCAGCTGCAGGGGGAGAGCGCTTCAGACTGTGTGGACTGACTTTTTTAAAGAGAACTCAATACTTTATATATGGAAAGATAGGCCACGGTACCAGACGTAGAATCAGGTGTGACGAGATTCTATAAAAAAATGGGGCCCATATATAGAGACCCTGCTTAGTATAACTCATACACAAATCTTACGTCTATATGAGAACACATCATCAGGGCCGGTGCTAGCGTGTTTGGCGCCCTCCTGCAAAATATAAATTTGCGCCCTCACATACCTTTAGTGCCTCAAAGAAAAATATGGCTTCCCCTCCCTGGTAAAGGTTGACCAGGTGGGTTTCATACCGGGCAGACAGGCTCCGGACAACACTCGTAGAGTATTAAATGTAGTTGAAGTGTGTGAGCGTGCCCATTCCCCGTTGTTATTGCTGTCGCTAGACGCGGAGAAAGCATTCGACAGGCTTCATTGGGGATATCTGAGGGAGGTGCTTGTGCGTTTTGGAATTCAAGGAAGAATGCTGGACTCTATATTTGCTCTTTATTCTCACCCATCCGCGAGAGTGTTTGTGAACGGATGCATCTCTAGTAGTTTCCAGATAACAAATGGTACTAGACAGGGATGTCCCCTATCCCCTCTAATATTTGTACTAGCTATAGAGCCCCTTGCAGAGAAGATCAGGTCGGATAACCGAATAGATGGACCGGTCATAGGGAAAATCTTACATAAAATGTGTCTGTTTGCGGACGACGTCCTCCTTTGCCTCCAAAAGTTAGACACATCCCTGCCCGCGCTACATGAAATTTTAGAAGCGTACTCCGCGGTCTCATATTATAAACTTAACACTACCGAGACAGAGGCCCTCCCACTGAACATCCCCGAGGCAGAGGTGGCTCAACTGAAAGATCAGTATCGCTACGCATGGCAGGGGAGAGCAATTAAGTACCTGGGAGTGTTAGTGATTAGGGATACTCATCTGATGGAGTGTAATTTCTTGCCGCTAGTCAGCTCTTTCCAAAAACTAATAACGGAATGGTCTATGCATGAAATTTCGTGGATGGGCAGGCTTGCGGCATCCAAAATGATCCTCCTCCCTAAACTCCTCTACCTTTTTCGGTCAATTCCCAGGAAACCTCCCAGGTCTTTAATGTGCAAAATCAACGCCATTTTTACAAAGTACATCTGGAAGGGATCACGTCCCCGCGCGTCTAAAAAATATCTGACTTTGCCAAAGGTCCTGGGGGGAGGGGGGTTCCCGGATGTGGAGAAATATCAGGCTGCGTGCCTATTAAGCCAGGCCGGGGATTGGTATGACTCCAGATCCTCGAAACCATGGGTAGTCATGGAGCAATCGTTAGCTTTTAATATCCCGTTGGTAGATTTACTATGGGTCCCAATACGGGCTATCCAGAACAAATCGGAGCTAAGCTCAGCAACAAAGGCGACATTGGAGGTGTGGTCTGGGGTGCTCGCCAGTATGGGTGGGCTAAGCTTGCCAAATGCGGAGATCTCTCTGGAAGTCATCTCTAAATTTATCCCCAACCTAAATTTGAACCCGTGGATTAGCGCTGGGATATTCACCTTGGGACAATTAATGCAGGGGGACTCTTTACAGCAGTTTTCCGATCTTCAAGAGAAGTTTGGGCTGTCTAAGAGCGAGTTTTACAAATGCCTACAAATCCGCCACTGGTTTATGGCCAACAGAGAGGGTCCGACTCCCATATTGCCTGCCCCCAAAATCCTCACCTCCAAGCTAAACAATAAGACGCACAAAGGGGGTATCACACGATGGTACAACTACCTCATTTCTGTAACAAAAAAGGGAAAACTACCGGCTCAGATCAAGTGGGAAGCAGACCTTAATGTATCCTTTAGTGAGGAAGCTTGGGACGCTATCTTCTATTCAGGATTTAGAATGTCTAAATGCATCCAACACACCAAAATGTTTTTCAAACTCTGTCATAGAACATATTTCACCCCGACTAGATTACATGCCATCTGGCCAAATGTCTCCCATTTGTGTTGGAGGAAGTGCGGCAGCGTAGGCACACTATTGCATACATTTTGGCAATGCCCGCTACTTGCTCCCTTTTGGTCAGAGGTGTCCTTACTTGTTAATGCTGTACTTAAACTCCAGGTACATCTGAACCCAGTATTAGCTCTTCTCCACTACACCGAAATACTCTCAGGAGGAGACCTGTACATATTGAGGCACATCCTAATAGCTGCCAAAGCAGTGATTGGACGTCTATGGAAGTCAATAGAGACACCTTTGGCCAGCCAGGTAATTAGTAAAGTACACAACCACTTCCTTTATGAGACAACGAATGCTAAGTACTCCACATCGAAGGCTTCGATCCATCTGAAATGGCTCAAATGGGCAGAGTTTAGAGAAGCGCAGGGCCTCACCCTAACTAGAATAGATATATGGGACGGGAGCACCCTGACATCCCCTTCACATACGCAAGAATAACGGTCAATACTTGCAGTAATCTTTGTAATGTTAGTTTTTTATTGCTACCTGTCCACCCCCCCCCCCCCCCCACTGTGTCTCTTAAATCTTGTTCTCTTTCAGTCTCCTCTCCTGTCTTCTTCCTCTTCTCTCTATCTTATTTACTTAGTAACAATTCAGGTCAAACCTCTGCGCAGGTTTAGATTTCTTTACCTCTTACCTCTTAAATGTACTACTAGCCATCTGTACCGTGTGATTTCCATGTGCATACATTATGTAAACTGGCTTTATGTTGCATATACCACCTTCTTGTAAGAATTGATTACTTGACCTAATAAAAATTTATTATTGAAAAAAAACACATGGATGAGAGAAGAGACACACATGCCCAAAGGGATTGGCAAACATGGGTAGTAGCAGATGCAAACAAGGATAGGATCAAATCAAAACAGGTGCACAAATTGTGTATGAAATGGGAATACAAAATAGGGGGAGAGAGAGAGAGTGATGAAGTGACAGCTACAGGTACACGGGATGGGGTGGAGGGAGTAGACATTTACAGGTGGTTAGACAGCCAGCATGTAGTGGAAGAAAGTCAGATGTGGCATGAGGAGGAATGGACCATGACAGTTGGGACCATGTGTGGCCTGGCTGGGATTGGAGCAGATGTAGACACAGCTGGTCTTCTACATATTTAGTTGCTAGTTATGCCTCCTCCTGTACTGTGCGGTCCTTGTCATTTATGCAAAATGCATATATATATATATATATATATATATATATATACAAAATGTAGATCCAGACTGCGCACAGCCACAAGCTTCAGAAAATAGGAGTGCGTCCTTGGGTCAGGATGTAGTGCAGCTCTCTCCAAATAAAGCCAGACCTTAGCTTTAATTGTCCCAATCACATGTAGAAAGAAATTGGAGAAAAAGCGCAGATATGAGCAAAGTGTAAAACAAATTTTACTAAAAGTGCAGGCTCACATACATCATAGATAACAGCAAACAGCTTGCCACAGTGATATCCAACACGGTGCACCAACGACTTGAATAGCCGGGACCAGCCTTTTCGCCGCCACCAGGGCCTCCGTGGTCAGGAACTCCAAAGCACAACGTTGTCAGTTTAGGCCACGCCCAACCGGTTTCGTCATCTGGGGACTTCGTCAGGGGGATGGCTACACCCCCTGACGAAGTCCCCAGATGACGAAACCAGTTGGGCGTGGCCTAAACTGACAACGTTGTGCTTTGGAGTTCCTGACCACGGAGGCCCTGGTGGCGGCGAAAAGGCTGGTCCCGGCTATTCAAGTCGTTGGTGCACCGTGTTGGATATCACTGTGGCAAGCTGTTTGCTGTTATCTATGATGTATGTGAGCCTGCACTTTTAGTAAAATTTGTTTTACACTTTGCTCATATCTGCGCTTTTTCTCCAATTTCTTTCTACATATATATATATATATATATATATATATATATATATATATATATATATATATATATATATATATATATATATATTATATTTATTTAGTGTCCATCCGAAGAGTCACTACTTAAAAGGGGCCATGACCTTAAGATGATAGTAGCGGCAATGGAAGGGAAGGGATGTTGACACACATACATACACATACAGACTCTGATAGTCCCTGACACACAGACACAAGGCAGCTACTGTTACACTGACACACAGATACACAAATGCTGACACAGTCAGATGCTGACACACTTAGAGATGCTGACATATTGGTAGACACTAACACCTAGACACATACATGCGGACACATGGACAGGAGCTGACACACGAGTACTGAAACATAGATGCTGACCCGTGGACTGACTGACATATGGACATGCTGCCACATTCTGAGATTGACACACAGACAGCCACTGACATAATAACACACATTCGGTGTCACCCAGATGCTGGGACAATGACAAATGGAAAGACTGACAGATGTTGACACACAGATGTTAACACATGGACTCTGACACATGGACCCTGACACACTGATAGGTGGACCCTGACACACAGAAAGATGCTGACACAAGGACACAGATGCTGACACATGGGCACCTAGACAGATGCTGACAAGCTGACACTTAAATGTTGACACTCAGTCAAACTAACACATGACCTGCATATATATATATATATATATATATATATATATAATATGTGTGTGTGTGTATGTAATAAATAAAATAAATAAATGGGTGCCTACCTGTAGGCACCCAGGTTGAGGATAAGTACGACAGGAAGTTCAGAGGTTTATGGGGCCCTGAGACCGTTTCACTACCTGAGAGCGTGCCAGTGCCATGTAGGGGCAGAGGAGCCGGGCACGGGACACCGAGGAAGTGGGAGGAAGTGAGCGAGGCTACTGTTCTCTGGCCAGCAGGGGGAAGGAAGAGAGCGCAAAGCAACGGGCGTACAAGAGGCTCGGGGATAGCCACTCTGCAAGCTGCCGCAGCACGCAGCGGGGAATGACAACAGGTGGCGGCTCTGATATAGGGGGGGGGGGGAGCCACTCTGCAAGCTGCTGCTGCACGAAGCCGCGGCGAATGGCAATGGGCGGCCATGAGGGGGAAAGCCATTCTGCAAGCTGCTGCCTGTGCTGCCCTGTCATGCATTTTGACAGGTGTGGTAGCAGCAGCGCAAAGGAGCAGGGTCAGCAGAGCCAGGAGAGCTCCTCTCCAGCGCAGCGCCTCCCTGCTTTGCAGGTTCTGCTGAGCGGCTAGCGCCGGCCCTGCACATCATGGTATTTGATAGGAAAATTAAGTAGTACATAGAAATTCTCCAAGAAACTGCCAGACAATGGGTCTTATTCTGATCGGTGCGGCCGGATCCGAATATGCGGCCAGGACCGTGCGTGCGAAACCCCGCCTTCCATACGGATCGCCAACTCCGTCCGTACGCGGTAAGAAGCTGGCCGAACGGACCGCACGTGTATTTTGGACGGAATACGCCTCCTCCATCTCAGGGAACCTCCCCCATCATTCGATGGTCGCAGACCATCGAATGCAGGACCGAGTGGTCCACCAGCTCCCGCAACCTCAGACCACACGGACATTTTTCCGTGCAAAAGCAGGGATCTGGGCGGGCAGCTGACATCCGGCGATGTCATATGTCCGCCCCCTACACGTGCGTCATGACTGCATTACCATACGTACGCCCAGTGTTTGCATGGGAACGCCCATGAAACGCGGGGCGTATGCATATGGTAATGAGCCCAAACAGCCCTTCACACCCCTCTCCACCCCCTGTTCGGAGTGTTCACATTTCATGCGGGATTTGGCCATACGCCCCGCTCGCACATGCGCAGAGACGCCTCTGCACATGCGCAGACACAAAACATCGGCGGCACGAACGCACGCGGATATTACCGCACCAACCAGAATAAGGGCCAATATTTGGAGAGATCTGCTTGACCCACAATGTGCTTTAAACACTGCTCAACTTAAATCCGGAGTCCCGACATAGGCCCTTATTCTGGTTGGTGCGGTCGAGCCGCATATGCGGCTGCGACCGCACCAGACGAATCCCCGCCCACCCTACGGATCGCCACGGCCGTCCGTACACGGACGGCTGGCGATCCGCATAAAAATGGTGGAGGCTACGCCTCCACCATGGTGGGAGCTGCCCCCTGCATTCGATGGTCGTCGACCATCGAAGGCAGGTCCGCACGCCGCGGCAGCTCCCGCAAGCTGAGACCACACGGACAATCGTCCGTGTGGTAGCTTGTATGGGGGCTGAAAGCTGACATCCGGCGACGTCAGCTTTCCGCCCCCATGAGTTGCGTCATGGCCTCATTACCATGCGTACGCCCCGCGTTTGCATGGGAACGCCCATGAAACGCGGGGCGTACACATAGGGAAATGAGGGCATGATGCCTCTCACGCCCCTATACGCCCCCTTTGCGGCGGACGAAATCCGTCTGCGGCGAAGGGGGCTGCACATGCGCAGATTGACCTCTGCGCATGTGCAGAGTAAAAACATCGGCGGTACGGCCGCACGCGGGCCGTACCGATCCGATTAGAATAAGGGCCATAGACATCTCACCACCCTTCCTCTCATGTACTTTCCCTGTGTCTTGTCTAGTCTGTCTTGATTGATGTAAGTTAAAATGGTGCTCTTTGCGTTTCAAATTAAAGAGACATCAGATTGAAATTCATAACATATCATCATTGAAGTATGTTCTATGTCAAGGTATTAAGATAGCACTATTTGACTGCATATTGTATTATGTTAGTGTTGAAAAACAAAAAATTGGTCACCCTGCGTGGTGCAATTTGTCAAACAAGGAAAGAATTGTCTCCTTGAAGTATGTCATTGTTTTATGTGACCATTACAATAAAATTTGTTTGAAAAAATAAATAAATAAATAAAGCTGCCAGTATTTACCCTGCACAGGAACAAAATAACTCACCCAAATCTAATTCTCTCTGCACATTTTACATCTGCCCCCCTGCAGTGCACATGGTTTTGTCCATCTAAGAAGGATTTTGTCAGAAAGAGTGAACTAGAATAAGGCCCATAATGTTCATATATTTTGCTATATATTTGCACCATTTTGATATTTTAAAGGCCTAAAAAAACTTTTAAGCGTCTGTCCTAGGCCTATTTATTATGAAAATAATTTTTGTATTCACAATAGAGTGTACGGTGTATTTTCCCTCCTTACCTTGCAACACTGGTACTGCAGCACCTCCACAATGGCTTTGTAGGTCTCCAGGATAATGAGGCCCAAAGCTTGCAGGGAGATGAGGGATCCAAACTTCAGGTCAGCTAGAGACCGTCCTCGTCCTGTCACCAGAAACCTCAGGGTCACCACCAGCCGGTCCTCAGCAGGGATAGCCATCCAATACTTGGTATCTTGCTTCTCGGTGTAAAGGGTCACCAGGTGCAGCAATTAGCAGAACATTTCCTGTAGTCATCCTGATTGTTCTCCCTAATGTGCCTGAGCAGACTGGCATGTGAGAAGTAGTCTGACGCATAGGTGCCGATTTATGTTTTTGCTGGTGGGTGCTCAAGCCAAAAAGTGGCTTCATGGGGAAGGGGTGTGGCCATAAAATAATACCAATTGATATTACGGAGCACAGTTGTCTCCAATATTCAAATTACGGCAACAGAGTTCCATATACATAAATGCCCCCACAGTGCAGGTACATAAATGCCCCCACAGTGCAGGTACATAAATGCCCCCACAGTTCAGGTACATAAATGCCCCCACAGTGCAGGTACTCTGCGGACAGAATACACTCTTCTGGGCATACTGTTTCCCAGGTGGTGGGTCCGGCAATGTGGGTGCTGCAGCCGCAAATTAGCAGGTTAATATAGTGGCACAGCAGCGGGACTCGGGCCCGTGGGTGCTCATCAATTTCCGTGGGTGCTCGGGCCCTCGAGCACCCACAGAATCGGCACCTATGGTCTGACGACTCAGCAGCCACTGCTTAGTCCAGCAAGATCTTTCTTTCCTACAATGGGCCATCTCACGCCTCAGATTCAGCAGAGCATAGTAAAGCAGGTAATCATGCTGTAATGACTCACCTTGGTCACATGGGTACTTTGCAAAACACATAAGTGTTCCTTCTAGGAACTAGGCAGGGCGGTGCTCCACAAGGGCAGCATGAAGGAGGCGGACCGGGCCTGGACTGCTGTCTCCAAAGGGGGAAGGCCTGACCACCACCATCACCAAAGGGGGCGGCCCACCAACACCAAAGGAGGCAGGTTGCGCACGCCAACATCACCAATGGGGGCGGGCACTGGCCCCTCCGAAGTCACTGCCGGGGAAGTGCCAGGCAACTACAGCAGTGCTGGGCTTCCTCGTGCACACCGGCGGGGACAGGCAGCAGGCTGTTCTAGTAAGGCACTGCTAGAGGGGCAGGGCACATTTTGCCCTTTGAAAATCGAGGCAGGGCACAGCAGCCTAGCATGAACACTACACATGAAGCACAGATCCGACTGTCTTACGACCATCATGGTCGCATCCTGATCGGATCGAGATCGTTTCTCACAAAAACACAGTTTTTACAAATAGTGAGACAGGGACTGACCGAGAGATCCTTGAAGTTCAAGGGAAATCGTTTCTCGATTGTCTAACGATCATGGTCATTCTGGTGTATACTCTACATTAGTTTAGTTAAACACTAGAAAGTAGCATTAGGACATTAATGAGGAGTTGATATACTGCAGTGTGTAAGTGCACACAGCTTTGCAGATCTGACTTTGCCTCTATCCTGCCCATTTGAGTGTGGGGGAAAGGTGTATAATTTGAATTTTTCTGTTACATTCACATTTCAGTATACAGAATGGAGGACAAACAATTGAGGAAACTACTACTACTAGTGCTGAAGCTACTGGCACCAGTCCTGACACTGACGTGCAAGTCCATCAACATCATCTGTTCAGAGAGAGGCAGTGCTGCACGCCGGGGGAGAGCAGACATCCCAGCAGCGGCAGCACCTCTGCCGTCTACCTCTGTGACTCTCTGGCCGGGAGCCCCCTGCACTGCCCGGACAAATCAGTTGTGAAGACGCTACAACAGTTGGTGCCTGAAGTCAACACTTCATGTTAATCAGTTCTTAAAAGTTTTAGTGTTATAAGGACCTTACTCCCCTTGAGACCTAGTCAATCAGGTCAGATCTGGAATTTCAGAATGACCATTTATTGATTTCATATCATTGTATTGGCAAAGAACACTCTTCTTCAGGAACAGGAAGATGCGTTCCACAAGTGAGAGGTTGTGCGCTTCAGCGGCTAACACTGCACTTCCGGGATTCGTGAGTGCATATGGAGCGCATCAGATGCATTCCACATGACGTATCTAGACTTCAGCAGTAGCATAGAAGTTCAATGTATTTGAATGCGAGCTTCAAAATCTGGTTTATTATCACCTTTGGGGGACTGTCTAAAACTGCATATGTATTCAGGAAGTGTTAGAGCACCACAGATATGTTTTATATGTTCTTAGGAGATAAGTCTGATCATTTAATTTTAACCCCATGACCCGGATATAGTTAAGGGTGAGGGTATAAAGGAAATGACCCAGTATTCCAGTATACTGCCTGAGGAAGGGACAGAAGGTCCCGATACGCGTTGCAGCAGACTGGAGTATGTCACTTTTTGGAGGAAGCTTACCATTACTGGCGATTTGGAGCACCTCTGCCCTGGGTTTTTCCGGAGGACCAAGGGTTATTACAGAATCGAAAGATCTATTCTACAGGCATTCTTAAGCACCAGTTCCTGGTAAACCTCCATCTTAAACCATAGCAATAACATCATATGCAATATTTGTGTTTATATAATTTTTTAATGTGTGATGTATAAATAAATTTTGTTATCTCTACAATATCACACTATGATGTAATTTTATTTTTCCATATGTCTCCAATATACCAATTAATGGAGAGCCTCTAGTAAAACGAAGACAACGAGAATAAGGAGAGTAATATTTCTATTTTCGATGAAGTCCTTTTGACGAAACGCATTGAGTTGGTTTTAATAAAGAACTTCTTGTTTGAACGAAGTCTACCTTTTATTCTGGAAATTGACAGAAGATTAAGTACTTGTGTAGTTTCATGGCGCCAACATGGCACCGTGCGTCTGAGTCCCCTTGTGGGGCTCGCTTCGCTCGCCCACGCTGTGGGCTCGGTGGCTCGCTACGCTCGCCACGCTATTTAAGATCAGCTCCATGCCAACATGGATAGTGGAGGTATGAACTATCCATGTTGGCATGGAGTTAAGTTACTTTATTTGACATAGTTTGTGGTGAGCGTAAAACCTGGAAGTAGCATGGCGCCGTGAAACTACACAAGTACAGAAGATTGCTATAAGGAAGGGTGATTGGTGTATCATGCCAATATAATTCTATAATTGGCTAAGTGGTACCGAGTTTAGCACACTCCGATAACCCCCATTTTCTCTACATTCTTTTACCTAGTCTCTCACTAACAGGAGTCTTACCGGTGAAGCAGCTTGTCAGTTAAAAGCACTAGCGCATAACAGGGGCCATACTGTTTGTTGTTATTAAACCATACTAGCCTACTTTTGAAAAATAGTTTCAGGGAGATTATAGTTTGCAGTACAATTTTTCACAGCGCCCCATTAAGGGTGTGTACCCAAAGGGAGTGGCTAGTTCCATAGATGGGCGTATATGTGCTTAAATGCTTGTTGTGAGATATTTCAAGATAACATTAATAACTATATGCTTTGGGAGATCATGGAGTGTGTGGAGAAAATATCCCCACTCAGTAGCGCTGCCACACTCAATAATCAGAAACCCAGTCTTGTATAGGAAATTACAAAATATTTTACTTGGGTGTCAAATAATACATTTTAAAAAATACACATTACATACAATTATTACACTCAAAAAGGACATACATGACATACAACATAGAACATATAAGGCATGGGCTGGCTATGAGGCTTGTATCTGCATATATATGAGGCAATAACATACGTTTGTTTATGAGCAAATAGTTACCAGTCCTCCTTATGGTCAGCACTTTGTGCTATATTGGATGCAGGTCACCAAGTCCTATATCTGAGCCTGTAGATGCTGCTGTAATAGCTCACTCCCTATTAGGGGAGAATCGGCTCCAGGTGCTTGTTTCCTACAGTGTCCAGATCCCCACTGGGATATTTGTAATCCAAAGTAGTGCAGTCAGACTAAGTGTCTGGATGACCAATCGGCTGGTTCTCTATGCGGCTAGAGCGGGCTCCAAGTACGCGTTTCTCCGCCTCTCTTACTCGGCGGCTTCATCAGCTGGATGCCCTGTCTCCTCTGACGCCGGTTTTTATATGCTGTACATTCGCGGGCTTCCGCGACTTCCGCATTTTGCGGGTCACGCCTCGTTTTGAATATCACATAGTCGGCGGCCATCTTGCGGCTCATACCTCGATTTCACCCTCCAATGAGGATATTGCGGCGGCCATTTTTTATTTTATTGTTTGCTCAATGTTGTTTGTTGTTTTCCCCTTATAGCGGCGGCCATCTTTTTGGTTATTTTCTTCATCTGACAACACTGTTCGCTGCTTTACCCTTATAGCGGCGGCCATCTTTTTGGTTATTTCATCCATATGACATCAGTGGCCATTTTTCTGGTTAGGTAACAGCGCTCGCTTCCCAGCGGCCATTTATATACATACAGAATGATGTTTTATCTGTCGCCATTCCCTTTAGAAATATATCGATCGCCATTTTATTGGTTGTAATTCCATTATGACTTTTCATATTAATAGACCATCACTGGGTTTTTATCGTTATGCCTCTTTATTAGGAAGTCCTGAAAACACAGTCTTTATACAAATATATGCAGATTTCATTATATAATACTATGCCTCTTTATATATACATTTATTCATCATGCCTATTATCACGCCCATATTAGGATGCCGCTTAGCCCATAGATTTGCTCATTTATTGCCTCATACATCCTGCCATCATGCCAGCCTCATAATTAAAAATCAAATCATAAAAACAACCATGATAATAATATAAAAAATAATAATAACGATAATAATTACTATCATAATAATAATAATTTTCAATCACCCAATTTTTATTTTATGAAAATATATCATTAATCAAAACACTAAAAATATATATACAAAAAATATATATATAAAATATGCACATACATATTCGTACATATACGCACAAACATATATACGCAGTACAAACATATATATATATAATATAATATGTTGGCATAGACTAATCTCACATATATATATATGTGTGTGCGCATCCAGTTAAATTAAATAATAATAATAATACTACACCCAATACTAATGATAATATTATTACCAATAATCACAACCCATACACTCAATTAAATAAAAATTCATTAATATCTTTATGCTGACCCTAATTCCTTTAGGGTTTGAAAAGGTTTCTCGGGGTGCTCAATAGGAATATAGGGCAGGTAGGGGAAGGGTTTGAGGAGAAGGGGACAAAAAAGGAAAGGGGGGGGGGGGGAAGGAAGGACAAGGTGGGGGGATTTTCTTGAGGGGAAAAAAAAAAAAAAAAAAGGAAGAGAGAGGGGGGAGAGGAGGGGACAGGGGTACCCACATGAGATGAATTGTATGGATATACCCCTATCTACAATGAACTAGGGATATCACGGGGGGAAGGAGGGACAGAAACTGAACATCTTTTTCATTCCAGATCTAAATACCGTTCATTTCTATCGTATCGTTAAGGCCCTGTGGGGTTAGTGTCCTTAGACAGAATATCCAATATGCCTCCTTGCGGCACAATTGGGTATATCTGTCTCCCCCCCTCGCCGTATGTTTAATTTGTTCAATCCCTATCATAGTTATATTTCTCATGTCCCCCTTTTGGCAGATTGTCATGTGTTTGTACAGGCTATTTGTCCTCGACATCCCAATTATGTGCCTCCTATGCTCCATAAATCTTATATGCAAATTCCTAATTGTTCGTCCTACGTATTGGAGCCCGCATCCGCAGGTCAATACGTATATTATATAGTCTGTTTTACAGTTAATGAAACTTTTTATTGGGAACAATTCATTTGTTACTTGGGATTTAAAGTTCAAATTTTTTCTTTCTATATTTTTACAGGACAGGCATTTCTCATTTCCACATACATGATATCCATCCGGTTTCTCCGGTAGCCATGATGGTTTTAGGGGTTTTTTGTTCTTATCCTTGTACATACTTGGGGCTAATTTTGTTTTCAAATTTTTTGACTTCCTAAAGACTACAGTATTATTAATATTGATTTCTGGTTTGATGTGTTCGTCTAATTCCAGAAGATGCATATTTTTCTTTACAATCCTCTTGATTTTATTGGCCTGTGTATTAAACTGGGTTACAAAAAACGCTCCTCCTTCCCTATTTTTCTTTTTATTTTGTTGTTTTTGTGGATCTGTTTTAAGTAGACCTTCTCTATCCATCCCTTCTACTACTGCCAGGGATTCTTTTAATAGTTCCTCTGGGTAGCCTTGTTCTGAAAAAGCATCATATAGGTTCTTACTCTGGGTTTTAAAGGCAGTGTATGATGAACAATTCCTCTTCAACCTCATAAATTGGCTTTTTGGAATGTTCTTTTTCCACTTATCATAGTGGTTGCTGTTATAATTCAAATACCGATTTTGGTCCACATCCTTCACAAAGGTTTCTGTAGTGATGGTACCCTCTATGACAGTGAGAGCAATATCCAGAAAATTGGGAGATGTAGCAAGTATTGATAATAACAATGCTGCCTGCAATATTGGATTATTTATTTTCAATTATTTGCTGTGATATTTAATTTCTTCTCTCTCCGGATCATATACAATATAATAAATGTGATGCCTATGTAATACATTCTAAGTGCAAATACCATCTGATTCTATATATCTCTGATTTCTTTTTTGAGGCAAAAAAGATAACAGCTGCATAAGCTGGGTTAGGCGAAATCGGGGACATTTCTAGACTCTTCAAGGAGACTGCTCCTATTTCAGGGAGTCTCCTGCAGAATGTAGGAGTGTAGACAAATATGCATTAAACTGTCACTGTGGCAAAAATACAGGCAGCAATCTTTATTTTAAGACATAAATTTGGAATAAAACCATAACTGGGTGTTAGTTGATTTGATTTAACAACCATTCTAAGCAAATATACAAACCTCTATTGAGAAAATGATGATCCCAACCACGAAGCAGTCAATACATTAAACACATTTTCTTTGATAACATTTTGGCTTTCCATTTAACATACAATTTAATTATTCCTTAACCCAGTTGACAGACCATGTGGGTGATTTTTATTTGAATTGTTGTTTGTTATACCGCATAACTTATACCTTCAAATTACATCTACATTCACTTTGGTGCACATTAATGTCTTCACTGAATTCTTTCCACACTCACATCTCATTCTCCATTTTCAATGCTATCCCTCCTATAGCAATGATTTATTGTGGCTTTGTCACCATTTACATTTCACTTAACTCCTCAGCACGGATCTGGACTGCAGGTTATATAGCACTGTAACCAAAGCAGCTCCTTTAGTCTCGTGTCAATTTCGTTCCAGTTACATGTGAGAATAAACCTAACAGTAACTGGACAACAGTATGAAAATGTAACCATAATAATCTCCGCCGAAACATTATTCTGAGCCGAATAAAATGGGGGAAGGGATAGAAAAACTGAGGCCCCAAACCTTCCCTTTAAGACAGCGAGAACTGTCCGTGACGCAGAAAGGACTCTGCAGTGATTTATCCAATCATACGTTTCCATCGACAACACGTGTTCTTCGCATGCCTCCAAGTTGTAGAATTTCATTGTGTGATGCAGCCAATAAGCGTGCGACTTGCGAAGCCACACCCAGATACAGTGTCCCACCCCTAGGGGTGTATCTCTTCCTTACTGTGGCGTTGCGTCGTTTCCGGCTGCTACTGCCGAAGCTTCCCTGAGAGGAGTGAAGAAACAACAGCCGCCATTTTGTTTGTGTGTTAGGGACGGAGCTCTAACTTGAATTAGATGAGAATAGCGGGCCCCTAGAGCCCCAAAAAGGATTGCAGAGCAGTAGACGTTTTCCCCGGTGACCTACGTTTTCATCCAGGGCCCCCGGGGACGCTCCCCTTCATACTTTCATCCTGAGACCACCCGGAGATACTGCTCCCCCTACATCCCAGGAGAGTCGCCGCGACGACACCGGCTTCGGCCAGTTGACATCGAATATTTGCGCCCTAGCATCTAAGCCCGGCGGGTGACTCTGTTCTGCGCCTACATTGACACTCTGCGAACCCGCGCTCTCTGTCAGACAGAGAGGCGGAGGCTGCAGTCTTCTGAGCCTGGCTGGTCGTTCCAGGGGCCTTGGTCTGTAGCCCAGCTGGCGGCGCGGCCGGCGGAGGTCACACACCCGACTTCTCGCGATCTACAGATCCCTAACCGAGTGGTATCGGAAAGGAGCTATGTAATCTTGAAACTTGCACCAGCAGAAAATCCGCGGTGATCTATTGGCGCAACGATGCCGCCCTCTCACGGGGGGAGAGACCCGGGTCTGCGCCTCTGAGTGGCCGTAAGGTAGAGGGAATCCCGTCTCCCCATCTCCATAGGCGCTCCGTCACCCCGCACGTAGTAATCCGATAGCCTGTCTCATTTTTCTATAGTGAGTTGCCCCGATCCCTAGTTGTGTGCTGTGATTTCAGCGGAGGATGACGTCTGAGGAGAGGCCCCCATACCTGGCTCCTCTCAGCAGGAGCAGCAGTGCAGGAATGGGGAGCCTGAGCACCTGAGTCCTGGGCCCATCGCACAGCCACATACTGAGGAGCCTTCAGGTCCCTTACCCAGCAGGGACGAGCAGCAGCGCTTCCCTCTAGGCATCCATTGTCTGTCTTAGTTGCTCGTGTTTTACAGACTAATAGTGGAGCTTTAGCGCACATCAAAAACATTTGCCGTCATGGCCGAAAATTTGGTTGATCCTGGGCCTCCTTCAGCCAAGAAACCCAAGATGTCTTCTCCTGCTCTGTCTTCCAGTGATGGTCCAGGTAACTAGCACTCCACCTTTTTTTTTCATTCATGTGTCTGTTCTATGTTACTGTTCGTCATGTATATGATATAGTTATAAAATGTTTCTCTTTAAGATGATGACGAAATGTTTCAAACCGCTATTCGTTGGTCTTATACAGTATGTCATGGGATACTTCTAGTGTATAAAAGTTGGTCATATGCATGTAACTGATTGACTCCAATTTATAGATGCTTAAATGTAGCATCTGTTGTCCAAGCTACCACTGTCAGGTAAACTGCTTTTAGTTATGTGAGCTTCGTTTTTTTTAATGTTTTTTTACCATTAGCATCTACAACTACATTTTTTTTCAGAAAAATGCCATCCTATTGTCTAATTTTTAACTGGTATTTTAGGACTTAAACTGAATATATTAATCTATTGCAAGAGCAGCTCAGTGCAGAGTAAAATTAAGTAAACCCATTTCAAAATTCAACTTTTTAATGACTCAAAAGTTTAATTAGTGATCATATGCTTTGTCAAGTAAAGGGGGGGGGGGGGGGGGGGTTGGGGTGGTGTTGGGTGGATTCCAACACCTGCCTTCATTCATTCACAATAAAAACTGTTATATTTGAGTATCCTAACTTGTGATCCATTATGTGGGTATTATAAAAACTATGCTGCTTACTGACAATTTTTTTTAATGCAGTAGATTTATTGGTTATTGTGAGAAAATGTATGTTTGAAAGAAATGTGCAAAATTGGTACTCCAATACGTATGTTAGAAATAACATGGGTATTGCAGCTTATAGTTTTCTTTAATATGCTCATTCGTCTTTATATAGTCTGTCCTCTTGAATTATCTGACTTTTTCCTAATTGTTTTTTAATGTTGTGCAAGCTTCTGCAATGAATCAACAAACTTAAATTTATTTTAAGAATTGTTTACAAATTGCCATCAGTGTGTGTAATGGTGTGTACACACTTGTACAATCTGCATGAGATCCAGATGAGATTTTGACTATATAGTCAAAATCTCATCTGGATCTCATGCAGAAAGTCTTGGCTGCGTAGACTATATAGTGCAGATCTGCACTATATTGTCTAAAATGTATGCAGATAGTCTAAATTGTATACATAGTCTACATCTCATCTGGATCTCATGCAGATTGTACAAGTGTGTACACAGCATTAGGCTAGCAGTGGCCGATTCCCTTGAAGGAGTCTTTAATAAATGTTCAAGGCTCCTTCAGTGTGTAACTTGCTAGAACAACAGTTTTCACTATTGCTTTCTCAGCAAGTTAACTTTAGTACATAGCAATATATTTATTGCTTATCATTTAGGGGCAATTCAATTGTTTTGGATGTGTGACATACAGTACTGGGATCAATGCGGTTGTTCTTGGTTCTCAGCCCTGCGGTGATGCTAAACTAAAATTTTTGCTTGTTTTTCCTTAATGTTTGAGCAGAAATTTGCGTAAAGTAGGTCTCTGCGGCTGGAGTTGTCTTAACTGCAGTGCACTTGTGTGGAAGAAGTTGCTTTACACAGTTAATCCCATGCCTTTTGGATGCACAAATGTGGCTGTCACAGCCAGCGGGGGACTGTTTGCTCAAACAATTGAATAGATCCTGTCATATTAAATGGGAACTACAGGTGCAAATTGAATTGTCCACCAAATCAAGACAGTCCATAATTTATATATACATGTCTTTTCATGTGTTACTTTTTTTCACCTGTAGTGCATGTACTGTATAACAGCTATAGAGTATATTAATCTGTTAGGTGAAGCTCTATAATATTGGAATCTATTGTCCAGCTACTTTATACCAATTTTATGGAAGACCTGATCATGTTTTTGGTTGGTTTGTACATGCAGGCATCAACAGACTGGTTTAATTAAGCCCTAATATATGACTGGTACTGTATTTATTGAATTACTAGGACTTTTCAATATCCAATACACTAGAAGAAAGAGAGCAACATTTGATGTACAAAAAATTTATAACTTCCATAAGAGTGCCAGATTTTTCTTAAATATCAGCCGCAGGGTCTTCCCATCCTATTAAAAAAAAAAAAAAGAGAAATGAAATGCAGGGATTTCTACAGAACTTTTAGCTAGCGGCATCAGCAGAGAAACCCTACATTTCCCAGTAGCTCCCTCCACCGTGCAAAGATGGAGGGTAGATGGCAGACAGCGACTAGTAAAGTTTTCACAGAAAAACAAAACAAAAACATAAGCCCAATTCCTTTGGATAGGTGAAATGAAATCCCTCAAAACAAGCCCTGTTTTCAAGTGAAAATGGGCTGCAGCTGCCAAAATGTTCTGCGCCCCCCCCCCCCCCCCCTTTTGCATTGGTCTGGTTTAGTTTCATATGAAGACATCTCTGGTCTCGAAAGCGAGATAAAGGCCCCCCCCATACACTGGCCAAATCAGCTGTAATTTGGGCTCTCTTCCTGCAATTGTGGCGATCAATTGCAGTAAATTGTAGCCGAATGAAATCGATGTGCGGTCCCATATACATTGTACCAGACCTTCCGAGTTGCCCCAGCAGGAGAAGCAATCTGCAAGATTGCTTCCTGCTCTAGACAGGCCTGGCTGGGATTACATGCGATATAACGTTTGCACGATCCTGCTGCACCGAAAGGTCCCGGACTGCTCAATGGAGCACTGTCGCAGCAGTGTATGGAGCCTTAAAAAATAAAATAAACACAGAATCCACCCCTGCCCCGCCCTATAGTCTGAGTACTGTATGGGGATCAATCGCACAAGATAATAATGATCATTTGTATATAGTTGTATTGCCCCCTTCTATATATTTAAGTGGGTATTTCCCCTCATCATAATTAGGGGTGTGCTACCACAGACAAAGTAATGGAATGTTTATTGGCAAGAAGACAGAAAAGGTTAGTCTAAATGTGATGCACCTCATTTTTTGGGGTACATCACATTTAGACCAACCTTTTCTCTCTTCTTGCCGCCCTATAGTTTATAATTAGTATATGCTGCTATTTGATTGTTGCTTCACTTGAATTTGAAAAGCTGCTGGAGCCGGCATTTCAGCTAGCAGGAGTTAGCAAGCTGAAAAGTGACCTGTTTTGTCATCTACATGGTCATTTTTGCATCAAGCTTGGGATAAAACGTGTAATAGCTTGTCACTTAAGATGGGAGGTTGGGTGCATTGCTGGTGAAATAAACTAAAGGTTATGCAAAACCATCTCCCCCCTGCTGACGGTGCCAGGCAGGGGGAAAGCCGCTCAGTGTGTATGCTGTGTGTCGCTGTACATACACACTGGGCATAATCGCCCAGTGTGTGTGTATGGACCTTACATTTATTTAAAGTTTCCAGCTCCCCACAATTGTGATGGCACTGCGGTCTGTTTTTTTTTTTCAACTAGAATTGCATTCTTAAGAAAAGTATTTTTCTGGGATTACAATATAAAAAAATGCTTCACACTTTTTATACAAACCATGTCCGTTGTTCTGAGGAAGGGGCGTATGCCTTAACTGTTGGCAATGATCTGACTCTGTACCATACACATTTGATTTGAATAACAATTTATTTGGAGAGTGACACCTTGTTTTTTTGCAAGATAATTGCTTCTACTATATCTTACTACTAGGAAGGTACCCCAACCATAAGCCAGAGTGCTGGAAAAGGAGTGCTTCATATTGCTTGTATATGTTATTAAAAACACACCTAATTTTAGGTAGATATCACGTACAGCAGCATGTGGTCAGAATCACTGCAAGTATATAAGGCTTATAACATGTATATCGCCACATAGGACTGGATCTTGTCACTTCATCTTCTGCTCTTAAGACGCTAACACACACACACCCCCATACGTGTTGTTCCACATAAGTTCACCGAGATCCATCACCCATCTCAGATTTTTACACAACATTTTTTGCCTAGTGAGTATTCTTTTATTAACCCTGCCAAGTGAATTTGTCAAAAAATCTGGTTGCCCTGGTTAACATCACCTCCTGATTTTGAGAAGCTTTAGTTAATATAACCCTTATACCACTTTTCCACCAAAATCCAGGGTCTGACCCAGGTTTTTAACCTGGTATTTTGCAGGGTCTCATGCTCCAATGTCCCCGTTTCTACTGCACTGGGTTCACAGTTTCCACTGGATAAATGTGCTTCTGCCCAGTGGCCTGGGTGCCCAGCTTTACCCACCTCTGCCAGCTCCCAGCCCTCTGAAAGGCATGCAGTCCTCCTCTCCAGCGTGTGCTCTGGTCCCTGGGCAAAGACCTCAGAAGCCAATGCCAAAGAGGGAACAATCAGTGGCTTTCGACAAATACAGGTCTAAAATCCCGGGTAAGAGCCACTTCCACTTTAGTCTACCCGGGAGAGTCCCGCTAAAAACTCTACTTGTTTCCCGGGTCACTTTACCCGGGATTCCAATGACAAAAAACCTGGGTAGGTGAGCATTCATGTGTTTAAAAAAAACAAAAACAAAATTATATAAAAAAAATACACATGCATACATGCATACATGCATACATGCATACATACATACATACATACGTGGAAAACCAGTATTCATATCTCTATGACCACGTCACAAAAATTGTAGACAAAAGTGATCTGCAACCTGGAACATGCATAGCAGCATTATACATCTGGTACATTGGATATATAATACAACGTAATGAGGAATAACGTGCTGGTACACTTCATGAAACAAAACCAATCACAAATGTGCTGTCCTGTCTTTCAAGATTCAAGTGGTTTTGTTTATAAACATTCTCTGTGAAACTGCCTACTATCCAAGGAAGTAATGGAAGGCAGTATACACTTTCTGCTGACACTTAAATTAATATTACACAATGTTAAAACAGGTCCCAAACAAGGCAAAAATTTGATAGTTGTCTCAACTTTAGTTGTGTACTTGAGGTATGTTTAAAGTTTTTAAATGTCATGCTTTCTTCAGTTAATTATGTATGCTGTACAAGAGTAATTGAACGCCAATTTCATGATTTTTTTTCCTCCAGTTTAAAAAAAAAAAAAGGGGGGGGGATATATGTCTAATTTTTTTTTTTTTTTTTTTTTTTTTCAAATCCGGTTTGAGAAACATGCATTTTTTGCCATAACACGCAATGTGAGGCAGATACAATAATTTGGTTTGGATTTTGGAGGAACAGTTACCTTAAGGGACTAAAGGTGGCCATACACATGCAGATTTATCTGCAGATCTGGCTGGTTGGAACAAAAACATGGTTATGGATGAGAGCAAATGACAGTTGACCATTTGTTTGGAAATGCTGGAAAACTGACAAACTGTCACTCATCCGTAACCATGTTTTTGTTCCAACCAGCCAGATCTGCAGATAAATCTTACTAGTGTATGGGCACCTTAACTTTGATTGAAAACCTGTGATACTTCTAATAAACTGGATGAAAAAGGCACAGTTAGTAATTTATTGAATAATCAATATTGCTTTGTCAGACAGTCAAGATATCTGGTAGAAATAGTTGTTTTCATAAAAATCTGGGACAAATTTTGGACACACCTGGTTGCTTTCAGATGGAAGGATCCATATTCATTCTAACTAAAAAGCTTATTTTTCTTAATTTTATTATGTACCCAAAATTCAATTAATGCAATTCTTTAATCAAACAAGGCGGTACTCAATTGTCGTCATGCACCCAATTTCCCATCTAAAGCATAGAGAGATTGCAGGGCGATATGCAATTGATTTTTCTTTGGGCGCACATTTCGCCTGTTACGGTCGGGTTTGGCTAAACCGGCAAAAATTCCCACTTGAAAGCTGGAAAGGGTGATTTTTATTTAATTTTTTTCCTGCGCATTTTAGCTCACCGCCATATGGGATAGAAAAAAAAAATATCTCCAAGAGAATATAATTTTTTATCTATCTATATTATATTCTCTTGGAGAGACGTTTGTATGGTTGTTCCAAGAAGTAGTGGTATTCTGAAAGTGCAGAGTGAATGATAGGTAATATGCGTACTTAGGTTGTGCTCATATAAGTAGGGTCTTTTGAAGGATTATTATTATATCTTTATTTATAAGCCGCCACAAGTGGTATGCAGCACTGAACATATAAAACACATTAGAACAGTACAGGGTATACATAACAGCGACAGAAGAGCAAAACAGAGCACAATTATCAGCACAAATCTTAGTACACAATACAGCTGAGATATAGGGAAGTGAATGAGAATAGATGCAGGTATAGATTGTAGGTGCAAGCAGGATTCTTCGTTTCACAATGGAGGGTTACCAGAAGTCCTCTGGATGTTGCTGGGGTGTTCCTTCCCATTTAGATGGTTTCCTTTACGATGCAACTCCCCATGGAGTATAGTAGGTGCAGATTTGAAAGAAGGTGCATGTTAACTCCCTAGTATAAATAGGAGTTTTTAAATAATAAAAGCAGCTTATATTTGTAGTGCATAGACAAGTGGAGTGCTTCTACATGTTTCATCCCTTACGCTGTGGCTGGACTTCATCAGGGGGATATATAATATACTGTTCACTCTAGGACTTTTTTAGAGCAGGGTGCTGACCACCGAGCAGGGCACATTCTCTCAAAACACCCCCCCCCCCCCCCCCCCCATTGCTGACCAGGGGTAGACTGGGATGGAAAATGTATGAGAGCAGCCCAAATGGTGCAGTGTTATTATTTTAGACTATGGGGTCTGTTTCGGGGGGTGGGAATACTTCTCATAGGACCTATTTTGGACACAATTGTGTCTTTACCCACTACACTACTGACCCTCTATACCAGGCATGTCCAAACTATGGCCCTCCTAGCTGTTGTGAAACTACTAGTCCCATCATGCCTTGCCACAGTTTAGCTATTAGGGAATGCTAAAACTATGGCAAGGCATGCTGGTATATGTAGTTGTACAACAGCTGGAGGGCCACAGTTTGGGCATGCCTGCTCTATATCGACCACATTACTGACTCCGTTATATCCGCCACTACGTTACTGACCCCTTTATGCCCGCCACTACACCGCTGAACCCTCTATACCCTGACCCCCCTCTATACCCTACACTATGAACTCTAAAGGTGATGAGGCCATGTGTTTGGGGGTAAAGTGGTGTCTGGTCTCCCAGAAAAATTGCAGCCATGCTGGGATACATCCTCACATTAAGAAGTAGCGGTATAAGCTTGCTGCCTACACTTTGCAGAGGAAAATGGTGTAGCTCCTCCACCTTCATTCATGCTGCTGCAGTGTAAAATGAGAAATAAAAAAAATCACTAAATGCTTGATAAAGGCAGGGGGAACGTGCCTTAGTGTCCCCTTCCGCCACTGCCGACAACAGCATATCACATGTAGAAAATACCCCCCACCACACCCACAGACCGCATACACAGTTTCTATAGGAGTTCACCATTGCGTGTCTGAGGCAGGACCCAACGGCAGAAGTTCCACATGCAGCTCTGGCACAGAACCTCTCTGGCAGAGTGCAGCGCACAGGAGTTGAGGCCGCGCCCACTGATGGGCTATGTCATCTCCCAGTCCTGCTATGCTACAGCTCCCAGCTACCGGCACCAGAAAGTGCCCACATTAGCTGTAGCAATGTCAGCTTCCTGAGATTGGCGTGGGTAGCTGACAGCCGCTCTTAGCGAATGGGCTCATCGGCATGTCAGTGCGGCGGGGGAACCTGGAAAACTGTCAGCGGGTCAAAAACTTATGCGATTTGCCCGATGCCTAGGAATCTGATGATATTGGGCAAAATTGCAGTAGTTGTAGAGGGAATACACTCAAACAGAATGACTGGATACCTGCTGACTGCAGTGCATAGCTTCTGGAGTGTATGTGGCAGAGGTTCCATAGATTGAAAATGACGATCGAGTCGATCCGAAAGATGCTCATTTGGGTTAAAATCCAGGGAATTAGAGGGCATGTGAAGTACTTGAAAGTCTTTGTCGTGCTAGTTCATCCACTGTTGGACATTTCTAGCCAGGTTAGAATGTCTTACTAGAAGATCCCATCCAACCAGGAAAGATATATCGCTGTACATGATTTGCATGGATAGTTTCATAACCAAATCCATAGAGCGTACTTTCCACATGGATGAGAGGGCTCCCTATTATGCCATGCTAGCATAACACCATAATGCTGCCGCCACCAGCTTCCGGTCTCTCAGCAATGGACGCAGAGCACTTGTTCTCCAATGTTTCTCTCCTGACACGCCAATGTCCATCTGTTCAGTGAAGCTGATAACGTGACTCATTGAAATAGGTAATCAGCAGGGGTCCAATTCAGATACAGCTTTTTTTACATAGTAGTTAAGGATGAATAAAGACTTGTGTCCAAGTTTATCCTTCATTATTAAACTCTCCACTTTATCACTTTTTGAAGCTGGATACAAATGGCCCTAAAGGAGGATTGCTGTCATCTTGCTTAGTAACATGCACAGCAACATACATGGACATATGAGCTGCTGCATATATATATATTTTGTACACCTTGACAAAGGGGCTATTTTGGAGCCTCGAAACGTTGGAATAAAAACCTTTCGCCACCATCACAAATCCTGCTGAGTGCCGCTGCTTGCTAGCTAAAAACCGGAGGGCACCCAGGTTGTTGGACTCTTTGTGGTTGAGTGCCGGACTGACTGTATATATATATATATATATATATATATATAAATGAATGAATGAACAGGAAGATATAGCATTCAAGTCATATGTTAGAACTGTGATATCCAAAGTGTGCGCCATGGCACCCTGGTGTGCCTTAGGGGACTTGCAGGGGTGCCCTCAATTGGTAATCCAGGACCAACTCAAATTCTTTATGGCCAATTTTTAATTGTCGGTTTGTGAACAGACCTAAGTGAATCCTGTCTATTACTACATAAATGACCCTAAGGATGAAATATATATTTTTTTATTTTCTCAATGCAAAATGTTTGGCCTAGGGGTGAGTAAAACAAATTATTTTACTCAGGGCACCTTGATTCAAAAAAGTTTGGGAACCCACTGTATTAGAACATATAAGTGCTGTTAATTTTAACATGCCATCGGGGTCGGTTTCTATTCAGCATGCTGTGAATAGTTACAGAAGCTATTCTAATCAGAACACTGATGCCAACTAGTGGAGTTCTGCTTGCACCTCCCCCCTCCTGGGGAGTGAGCATAAAACCGTCAAATCTAGGGTTGCAGTGCTGTTTTGTGCTTAATGCAGCTCTAACAGCATTGTGGGAGGAACTCAAGTTGGAAAATGCCTTCTCCAACCTAGCCTCGCACTGATTTGAATAGCTTTGTGAGCTTCCTCCTTGCAGAATAGAATTGACCCCACAATTTTATATTTAAAAGGTTGTGGCTTTATTTTTTTTAAGCTATAGTTTTTTATTTTGGCATAATTACTAACAAAATATTTAAAGTTGTGTTGTGTATTTTGTCTTATATCGATTTTGTAGTCTTTTTTTTTTTTTTTTTTTGTGACTTTCCTGATTTACCAAAAAAAGAAAACTAAAGTTAGGGCAATGTTTCATAGAACAATGCAGTCACGTGAAGCTATGATAAACTACTTCTTATTTTTATTTTTTTCTCTTTCTTAGATTTTGGGTCTCTGTTTGACCTGGAGCAAGACCTACCTGATGAGTTAATTAGCTCTAATGAGTTTGGTTTGAGCAATGGTGGAGATCTTAGTCAGCTGCACACCAGCTTGGGCATGGTGCCTGATGCAGCCGCCAAACATAAGCAGCTCTCTGAACTTTTGCGAGGTGGTAGTACTGCAAATATGAGTATGGGTCTTGGGCAGCAAACACCGCAAACAAGCCCGGGCATTGGACTTCTGAACAACATGGTAAAGAGCCCGATGTCTCAGACTGGTTTGACATCCCCAGGTTTGGGCATGGGAGGTAATGGAACTAATCCAGGACCTGCTACTCAAGGCCTAAACACATCTTCAGCAGCTGGAATAATGCCCTCTATGAACAACCCAGGAAATCAGCCTAGAATGGGCATGAATGCAGGCATGATGTCAACTGGAAATGGACAAAACATGATGCAGGGACAAATGATGAATGGGTCACTTGGTACTGGAAGGGGTCGTCCTGGAATGCCTTATCCTAACCAAGGTATGGGAAATTCTGGCAACCTTTTAGCAGAGACTCTTCAACAAGGTGGACCACAAATGGGAGGTCAGCCAGGAATGAGAAGTCCTCAGCCAACAGGCATAAACAAGGTAAGTAAATTACAGAAATGTTGTTAACTGCCGATAACCGTAATTAGCATAATATTTAATGCAACCCGCCTCCACATATTTAATGCAGACTAAATATCTTTGTTTGGAGTGTGTGCTTAAGGGACACATGCTGAATCTCAAGGAACATTCATAGGTCTACCCTCTGTGTAACCAAATGTATGATCGACTAGATTTTTTTTTAATTTAGAGATTTACACATCAAAAAATTTGTTCTTAGGGAGTAATTCTATTCAGTGCGCTGTAAATAGCGCCAGGAGAGAGGAGCTCCTGGAGCATTTGAAATGGCATGCTGATAAGTCTGACTAGTGGATTTCTGCTCGCATCCCTCCAGAGTTGAAATTGGAAATCCGACAAAACTAGGCCAGCTTTGCAGTTTTGTGCTCTGACGATGCACAATCCGCATCACAGCAGGACATTGCTGTGTTACAATGCTGGTTCTTCCAACTAAACACCTGTGAGTACCCACATTCTCCGGCATTACAGGGCATTGATTAGAATAGCTCTGAGAGCGACCTCCCAGCTCCATTGACAGTGCGCTGAATAGAATTGACCCATTTGGCACGTTATGCAAATAATCATTTAAGATTAAGCAATGTGGTGCTAGATGTGTTGTCTGCATGGCAAAAGAATAGGTGGTTCGATGTTTCACTAAATATATTTCAGACCTAAAAACATTATTTAGTCTTTTTTGGTGTAATCAATTTGCATGCAGATTCATTGCCTATAATAGGGAAGTATGATTAATATACAGATTTGTTAGTATTAAAGCCTTCACTTCGTTTATCTTTTATAAAGTTATTTTTAAGTATTAAAAAATAAGACCTTTTAAGTTATCCGTGCAAAAACATAAGTTACTTGTGAAAGAATATTCTTAGGTCTTAAACCATTGACAAAACTTGAGTAATGTCATATATTGTACTTGCTTAGAAATGGGACAGTCACTTTTATTGCCAAATAGATGCTATGCCATCTGCTTTTTTTTTTTTTACACAATTTACCATTGTCCAAATTTCCATTTGCTGTGCTTACTGCTCATGTTTCTGTTGGTTAAACACAGACGATCTAGACTTATCTTTGAAAGTATGTATGTTCTTTGGGTAACTATTACCAATGTATAAAAGTGCTGCACAGTTTGTACACCTTTTTCTCGCAAGGTAAAAAAGTATGACCTCCTTTAGTGGCTGGGAGCCTGTACGGCAGAACAACTCAATTGCTGATAGGTGGCCGTAATTAATTAATAAATACAATTTGCACACACTTCCAATTAATTTTAGCATGTGAACACACGGCCTGTGATGTTTCCATGTGTGAAAACTGAGATGAATAGGATTATACAAACATAATATTTAAACTAATGTTAAGATGTCATAAAGTGCCCATACACTAGTGCGTTCCACAGCGATTTGGTCACTTCATCTGATTCCGATAAGTGCCCAAATCACATGTGTTGGACATAAAGACTGATGTCATTATGTCCCCCTCAATGTAGCAGCAAAGCAGACACGAACTGTTGAAGTTTTTTAGGGAGAAATAAGAGGTTAACTTTGACTTTAATGGTCACTTTGAAAAGTGGAGTCTTGTAGAAAATCGGACACAACCCTTAAGAGTGGAGAGAAATATTCATTGTACACAAGCTGTTAAAGTAGTGGAAGCAGAGGTAGCTGGGGAGATGTTTTCTTGAGGATAGTCAGTGTGGATGGACAAGTTGAAAAGGTGAGTAAATTGCAGTGAAACCAGCTGCCACTACTGCTTAGAACACCTTCCTACTGGCTAAATCACCTACCCATTGTGTTGGACACTACCTGGACTCAAATTCAACCATCTTTGTTACATCTGCTAAAAACTTAGCTTTCCCATACTCTTGTGCTACAGTTTTGCCTGCTGCACAAACATGTACTTTTTAAATTGACTATAATATGTTCCCATCTATTTATCTTTCTTCATGCTTGCTAAAATTCAGTTGATGCTTTTTAGTGCGCATATGCGCTCGTTAGGGTTATGTTTAGCAGTGTAAAGCTGTTAAATCTAATAGGCGTAAAACAAAATCCCACTTAAGTGCTCAAAATGGTCAACTCAAATTAAATTTTTTAAATATATTTTTAAAAGACCTATTTGATCTGGTTATATTAATATACTAAAAAAAAAAAAAAAAAAAGTCCTTATGCTCATCAAGCTCTCACCACTCTGTATAACAGTACTATGCTGGGAGGGAAAGTTTAATAGTGGACTTAGAAATGGTAGTGCTGTATTTTATATTCTGGTTTAGTGCGCTTTCAAAAGTTAAACCTTCAAGCTCTGAACCTAAAACCCTGCTTGTTTAATTTTAATTTATTTTGTGTAATAAAGCATATAACCTTGTATGTAGTTTGTGAGGTTTTTTTGCTCATGGTTTCAGTGTTCATATGTTAAATTGTGTTTTAAGTTACACATTTGAGCATAGTTAGAGATTGTTGAGGAAATATATGGTTTGTCTATTTTTTTTTATTCTTAAATAAATTTTGTGTTTTTGTTTTTATTTTTGTTCATCTAGCTTGGGATAATGAACAACCCAAATCCCTATGGCTCGTATGGTCAGAATACCAGTCCGCAGTTGGGAACTGCAGGGCTTGGTTCACAAATGCAGAACAAAGCAACTCTACAGAACAGCCTGTCACAATTTTCTATGGATAAGAAACCTGGAGCTGGTATGCCAAACATGGTGTGTATTGCTAAATTTAGATTTCATAATTTTTTTTTTTTTATGTTGCTTATGCACACCAAATACACTTTAACGTGAGTAGATTTAGAGCAACAGTTAAGCTGGGCACACGTTGTGTGTTTTTCCAGAACTATATGCATATCATTTAGTGTGTACGCACTAAATCATTAATCCCACTGGTCAACGCTTGTCGTTTGTACATGCAGTGAAATCCTGACTATCTTTCCAACGACAGCAAGGAAAAATTGTTATCGACATCTTTCATGGACAATATCACAGCTTAAATCCATTTTCTAGCTGGATTCAATGTGATTATTCTATATGAACTTAATATGTATGATATATACGTCTGTCTGTCTGTTCTAGCACTCGCCATCTTTGAAAACCCATGCAGTTCTTCTTCCCTGCCTGGGTTGTCGCTGTTTGCTGTAGTGCTTCTAGCACAGTGTGGTCTGTATATCAGCAGTGATATGCAAACCAGACCTGTTCTAGAAACACCACCGCAGACTGCAACAGCCCACGCGGGGAAGAGGAACTGCATGGGTTTTCAAAGATGGTGGGTGCTAGAATGAACACTATATATTTGTCAGTCCTGTATAAGCGTTTTTGGCAGGTGTGGAATATGGTGCAAAGCAAGAATGCTTTAAAAAATAGTGTTAATAATTTTATTTTTTATCAGCATACTAACTGAAAAGTGAATTAAAACAAATAGAAATCGACATCAAGTCAATACGTTTTGTGACCAGCCTTTGCCTGCAAACCTGGCATCAATTCTTATAGGTGCATTTGCACAAGTTCAGGCAATTTTGTAGGATTATCGTCGGGTATATGATTAACCAATTAAACCGGTGTTATTAGTCATCATTTTCATATGTAGGTTGACTGTCAACACAATTGACAGTGCTATTAATGGCATCAGGTGGGATCTCCCAGAACTATTAAAATCGCGCACTGTTATTTCGGTGAATGCTGGTAATTGTGGGTGTTGACTTGTGAGAACCGGCATTTTCTGAAAAAGTACCCCACCGAGGCTATTTGCGCTGCTCTAGGGCACAAAACATCATCACAGAACTAGTTTGTTAAATTTCTGCTTACAACAAATCAAATTCCACACACTTGTTGGAAGGCAGACCATGGAAAGCAGTGTGAAAGGGGCAGACACTGGAAATTCCGGGGTCTGAGGTGCAGTATGAAGGGGATCTGTTGAGCTGAGAAGCTCTGTGCCCAGTGAAAAACCCGGGATTTTGCGGGGGGCGGCAATGAGAACGCAGCATTAAGGTGAGGCTGTGGAAGATAGTTTCATCTCACAGGTCCTACAACATCGCCAGACTGAGCACCGTAACAACACATAAGGTAGTTATACTGCATTAGCAAGGTCTGTCCCAGGCAAATAGTTCAAAGCAGACTGGGGTTTCCAAATGTTCTGTTTAAGCTATTTTGAAGAAGCACAGAGAAACAGGCAACGTTTGGGTATGTCGATTTTTTTTTTTTTTTTGCTAAAAAGAACTATTCACGCTTATTTGTAATCATTCTCACTTTGTAACATTTTTCCCGCAGGTGCCTAAAATGTTAGAACAGTATACATTTCTGTGTGTGTGTGTGTCTATTCTATCCTTTTAAACTGGGATGCTCATAAATTCCACCGGTTCTGTTGCTAATTAAAACCAGGCTAAATGCAAAATAGTGTCCTGGTTTAATAGGATGGTACATACATATGCTCTCAAACCATGGCTTTATTTTGAATCTCATTGGAAGTCCTCATTGGTTCAGAGTCAGCATCTCCAGTTCCTGGGGATGATTCTGGACACAGTGGAACAGAAGGTGTTCCTTCCTGTGGACAAGGTAGTGGCACTCCAACTGCTGATTGCGGAAGTACTTGGAGCTAAATATCAGTCCATCTGTGCATCAGGTTGCTGGGCAAGATGGGGGCCTTGTTCGAGGCTATTCAATATGGAAGGTTCCACTCCAGACCTTTTCAATTGGATGTCCTGAACAAGTGGTCAGGTTCTCACCTCAACATGCACAGGATAATACGGATGTCCTCTCAAGCGAAGCAGCCACTCCAGTGGTGGCTTCAGGCTCCCATCCTAATGGCGGGCCATAGATTTGGGATTCAGGATTGGATCCTCCCCACGACGCCAGTCTCATGTGCTGGGGGGGGGGTGGTGACACAGGGTTCACTTCCAAGGCAAGTGGACCTTGTGGGAATCCAAATTATACTTCAACAATTTGGAGTTGTTGTATACTATCCTCTACTGCAAGAATATCCATTGCTAAGGTGAAAAGCAGTGCATGTCCAGCCAGACAACGCAATGACTGTTGCTTATACCAATATGTTGGGGAGGAACAAAGAGCAGAGCATGTATGCAGGAAGTGTCCAAGATTCTCTCGTGGGCGGAGCAACATGCCACATTTATCCCAGTACTGGACAACTGGGAATAGGCCTTCCTCAGTTAACACTATCTCCATCCCGGGAAATGGGGCCAGAACCTTTTAAGTGTTTGCTCACATTACAGATCTGTGGGGAACTCCACAGATAGACTTAATGGCATCCAGGCTCAACAGGAAGGTTGCCAGATACTGCTCAAGGACCAGGGATCCTCAGGCGGAGGCAGTGGATACCAGACGACAAGCTGGTCATATCAATTGGTGTATCTGTTCCCTCAGATTCCCTTAATCGCAAGGGTCCTAAAAAGAATCCCGGGAAAACGGCATGGTAAGTGGATCTTCAGGCCTTGATCATCAAGGATCCATGGCGTCTGCCTCTCAGAAAAGATCTGCTACTACAAGGCCTGTTTGTCTACCAGGACTTAGGGTGGCTTCATTTAACAGCCTGTAGGTTGAGCCGCAGATTTTAGCCCAGAAGGGTCTACACGCCTTGGTGATTTCTACCATGACACAGGCTCCAAAGCCGGTGAATGCGTTACGCTATCACCATATTTGGAGAAGATACGTTGTCTGGTGTGAATTTTTTACCGGCTGATTTTTAAGGTGGACCGTTTCCTGCAGTTTTTACAGGCATGTCTGGATTTGGGCCCATGTCTGGGATCCTTAAAGGTTCAGGTTTCGGCCCTGTCTATATTGCAGATGGAAGTTGTCAGTTTTACCTGAAGTCTAGAAGTTTCTCCAAGGTGTTCTTCGTATTCAGCCTCCATTTGTGCCGCCAACGGCACCTTGGTACCTAAATGTGGTCTTGTCTTTTTCTACAGTAATCTTGGTTTGAGCCTCTGGAAACCATGCTAGAAGGGTGTCTGTGTTAGGAGCATTGTCATTCAAATCCCGTATCTTGTTTTCCATGAGGACAGGGTGGAGCTTAGAACCCGTGAACAGTTCCTGTCGAAGGTAGTTTCGGCATTTCATCTTAACCAACCCATTGTGGTTTCATCTAGCATTGCTCATCCTGGTATCCCGGAATCCCTGGATGTTAGAACCTTAAAGGCGTATGTAAAAAGGACAGCCCAGGTTCGTAAGACAGATTTGCCTCTTTGTGCTATACTGTGCACAGAAGAATGGTTGTCTGGCTTTGAAGCAATAGATTGTCCGTTAGATTCGTTCCATGATACAACAAGCCTTTGTGGCAGCAAACTTGTTGATTCCTGCCTTGGTGAAGGCTCATTCTATGCGAGCAGTGAATTCATCCTTAGACGTTTCGGCCTTGCAGCTCTGCAGAGCAGCGACGTGGTCAGGGCAAAATACTTTGTAAAGTTCTACAAATTTGACGCTCTGGCCAAAGAGGATACCCAGTTTGGGCAGGCGGTGTTGCAGAAGTCTCTCCGCACATTCCTGCCCGTTCTGGAAGCTTTGGGACATCCCCATCGTGTTGAAACCCCAGTATGCCATAAGGATGATAGAGAAAATAAGAATTTAACCCCAGTTGGATTTCGTGCCATAGGTGGTATCTGCTTTTCACATCAACTCATTGTGGTTCCAGCATTGTCAGGGGATTCCAGCTCCCTGGATGTGGCACGTGCCCTGTGCATCTACGTGGAAACTGTGGCTTCTCTGCTTCACTATTTGTTCTTTTTGAGTCAACCAGGAAAGGGATGGCCCACATCCAAAAAGTCCCTGGCGTGCTGGATTTACCTGACCATTAAACAGGCTTATCTTACCCTTTTTTTTTTGTATGATTTTTTTTTATTTATTTTTTTACAGGTTTGACACCTTGTGGCCTCTGCTGCCCTGTTTGGCCGGGCGGGTTTACAGGATTCTCAGCACTCACTTGCCTGTGGGGATAGCTTTAGGACATCTCCAATGATAAGCCTGCAGTGTCCCCTGGTGGATGAAGGGGAAAAAAAACAGGAATTTGGTACTAACTGATAATTCCATTTCTCCAATACCAAAGGGGACACCCAGCTCTGCTCTTTCTGGTTGCCTTGGGTGTTGTGACTCACTGCTTTTCATGTCATGGTACTGTACTGTCTTCTCCTGCTCATCCTACCCTGGAGATTCCCTGGTCTTCTCGGGCACAGTTTTCTAACACTAGGTGAGAGGTAGAGGGGGAGGAGCTTGCCACACCAATATTTTTGAAGTGCTGACTCCTCCTACCACTACCACTCCATCCCCAACTGCACTGTCCCCTGTACAATCTGAGAAATGGATTTATTGTTGAGTTCCAAATTCCGTATTAAATTGACTTTGGTACAAGCAGCTGGTAAATCATGAAAATGTAAAAAAAAAAAATGTTTTAAGGTGGTCTATAAAAATGTTTTATTGTATGGCCATTTAATAAAGACAAATGAGCAAGTATACTGCTTGGTTAAACATTACTATCTTTTTAATACAACCATCCTGATGTGTTTGTGTGTGGACCATCCTGGTGTGTTTGGACTCAAATGTTGATGTCTAATATGTAATTTTATACTTGTAGTTCACGTTCGGAGCTTGATGGAAGTGTTCAATAGTTTTCCTGTGTGTCTACCACGATAGCTTGAAACAATTGTTGCTGCATTCTTGCGCGAGTACTGTGGGTGGTAGGGGCATAGATTTATTCTTAATGCCTCCTTAGTTGGTGGGCAGAAAAGTGCAAAAACTCAGCGGTTCGTTGCTCAAAGAAAGCGTTTAGTTGCCATACGTGGCTATGCATGGTCAAATTGGACACAGGAAGTATGATTGACACCTAGAAAAAAAAAATCAGCCTCACGCCTATTCATAATTGTGGCTATTAAAAAACATTTCAATTGCACTATATAAGAACTTGTGTGGTTTTTCTGTGTTACAATTAGATGCACAAATCTGAGCAATTCAATTGTTGCTCTGTTTCTACACCAGTTGCTATGCGATGGCATTTCTTCTTGAAGCCTCATAAGGTATAAGAATACAGGTGTACTAACTAGTAGAAGCCCATCAAAATGATGGAAAAACAGAATGGTAATGTCAGCTGCCATGGCTTTGCTCATCCGAACGGAGCAATTCTTACATTGCTAAGTCTATATATCTCTATCTCTTGGTGCCCGTTCATATAGACAACCAGCAGGGGGAATTGCATGCTTGGTACGGACAGTGGGGCGTAAAGGTTTTTTTTTTTTTTTTTCTTTGTGTCCTTTTACTGATTTGTTTAAAAGGAAAAAAAAAATGTGATCTAAAGCACTTTTATGTAAGCAAAATATTTATAGTAAAAAAAAAACTCTGAAGCTAATAGTTCTGGGATTTTTGTGCACATTATTTCTTTCATTGTAATTCTTTTTTTCATGCTGCATATTCTAATCCTTAGGGTCAACAGCCATCTACTCAAGTACCACAGGCCAGCATTGTCCAAGCAGCCCCTCAAGGTATGGGCACTGGTGCTCCACAGGGGATTGGCTCAGGAGCCCCAACAGCAGATCCTGAAAAAAGAAAGCTGATCCAGCAACAACTAGTTCTTCTGTTGCATGCCCACAAGTGCCAGAGAAGAGAACAAGCAAATGGTGAGGTGCGACAGTGCAACTTGCCTCATTGCCGCACCATGAAGAATGTTCTGAATCACATGACCCATTGCCAGGCTGGAAAATCATGTCAAGGTGAATGATTTTCAGGCACTACGTTTTTTTTGTTTAAGACTAGCATACTAATGTTTTGTGTGTAATTCCTGATGGCTGCAACATACGTATTAATGCATGGGGATTGTCGTATTTGCAAACATGAATTGGAGTTTGTATGTGTATTAGGAATGATGGCTTTGTTTTTAACACTCCCTAATACCAATGCTTGCACATTTAAGGTAGCCGTGAGGCAAATTGAGATTTAATGTTTTCTGCCTTCTGTTAATTTAACAATAGTGAAGGGTGCTAAAATGGAGCAGTAGCTGGTTTTCTGGAATGATTGACACGCACATAGCCAAGCTACTTGGCAAAAAGTGACATGTGAGATTAGTCTAGAACAGGGGTCCTTAAACTTTTTTGCTCTGGCACCCCATTAGACAATAAAAATAATTACGGGACACCAAGTGAATGCAGAAGGTCATCACATGACGTGTAGTCAGCAGACAGCACATACATGGCAGCAATGTGGAGGCACAACATGATGGGAGGAGACTAAAATATCAGACAATTTAACAGATCTTTCAGACTACTTGAATCACTGACTGAGATTAGAGAAGTCATCAGCCTGATGGTCAGCAACATGGAGTCGCGAAAAACAGTCCTAACTTATTTTTTTTCTATTGAAAAAAAGTTAAGGTGAAACTCTGTTAAGGGGTTGTTCATCAGTCTGCGAATATCTATAAAGCACAATCCTCAATATTTCAAAGTGGCATATAGTAATTTTGTCTAGTGTATCTACTAAGTATCATAATCCCACTGTGATAGTCTAGGAATCAGTCTGTGTAGCTCCAGAATTTTAGTTGCCACTTCAAAAGCTTTAAATCCTACATGGATAATTCCCATCATAGTTCCGACTGCACAGTATTTGAATTCCCTTCTCTTTCTTGTATTTTGGTGCAAACCATACAAGCACCTTTTTATATTGACTTATACACAATTTTTACACATTGCTATTGTCAGGTAATGATGGTTATTACTTACAACCAGTCTGCTGTTGTTTCCACTTCTGTTAAAGCTGCAGTGTGTGGGTGTCTCCAACTGTGTGTGTGTGTGTGGCAGACTAAACACGCTAAAGCCGGGTACACATTGTACTATATTTGTACCCAGCAATATTGGTGGCAGAGGGGGGGGGGGTTGTTTGCTGGCATTGGCAGGTGCATTCACACTTGCTGATGCCAGTGCTGGCTGGGGATGTTGAGTAGTGTGTTCTCAATGGCCTAGGTATGTACAGATGATGGAGAGCATCATTAACGAGCCACCGGAGCATGCAGTAACGATAGTTTGTACGATATATCTTTACAGGTAAAAGTGTAAGCACATAAACCTCAAGTGATGCTAATGTTTTATAAATAATCAGACTGATGCACAACATCTAAAGTGAGCTCTACATTGACTTTTATTTCTGATTGGCTGCATGTTATGCTGGCCTGGTTTTTTTTTTTTTTTCAGCCAACTTTTTGTCCTCTTTCCACACAAAATTGAAAAATGAAATTTTCTACAGTTTATAATATGCCTAAAATGCCTTGGATATTTTTTTTTATGAACCTTCATAAAAATTCTTGCATAACTCCTTTGCATATGCAATAGTTTATAACAAAAATGTTTTTTTTTATTTCTATACACATTTTATTAAGAGGATGAGACACAATACAAAACTGACCTATGCAAAGGTCGCAGATATAGCTGCATTACTTAAAGATCTTGCATCAATTCAACATGCTCACATGTGACTAGTCTCATCCTATTTTTATATAGCAAAATAAACATCAGTAGACGGTGAGGGAAAGGAAGAGGTGGGGACTGGAATGGTAAAGGTGACTCGGTTGGACAAATACATTGACGTGTATTTGAAGATACCGTATTGGGCCAGACTCTTCATTTTAGATGAACATGCTAGTTAAGTGCCAAGGGGACCTGAAAATGAGCGGTCCAAGGATCCCGAGTCTTGGCAAAGCTCTTTGAGGAATGCTGTAGTATACTGTTATGTATTCCATGGAGTGGGTATGTCATATTTTGGCTATAATGTCATATTTTGGCTATAATCTCAACAAATTTAGGTGATTTTAGTTGGTTTCCGTGCTAAAGCAATATTACACCTTGTCGCCAATACCATGTGAAAAAATAATTTATTCCGGTAGCAGGTTGCATTAGGTATTCACAATGGTAAGAGTATTTATTTGGTGCTGAAAGGAATAGGATTCTATAAGACTGAACTAGCAAGAGCACAAATCTCCTTCCACAGAGGAACCCGTTTCAGGCAACTCCACCAAATGTGTAAAAATATTCAGATTTTCATACCACAACACCAATACTGTGTGGAGATCTCAGGATGCATATTGTTTAATCTAAGAGGGACATACCACCTATCAAGTTTTATTTTATAAGCAATTTTTTTTTGTATAATCAGGTTTTATTGAATATTAAAAGAATTAACAGGGGTGTCATACAGTGAAAGTGAAATACACGAATAGCCAACTTATCTCGACGCAGCGAGATGAATAGTTATCAACAATAGGTAGCAGTGTACTTGCTGTTATTTATAAGCATTTTATTTGATGTGGACATATAGTTTGTACCTTTTTAACTTCAAAATGAAATCTGTGTTTAGTCATTGACCATTTATGTTTAATACTGCTATAGTTTTAAAAGTTGCTTTTTAAACTCCCTATATTTTATAATATATCTTGTACAGGTTGAGTATACTTTAACCAAATTATTCCGAAAACCATAGACTCCAAAATATACTAATTATAAATGTATTAGTTATGTATAAAATCCTACTTGCTATGTCTATAACTGGCACCACTGGGGAAATAACATAACTGGCACTAAATATGTGCAAGGACATGATTTGGCATTCAAATTCAGTGTCAGATTGTACACAATCTTTGTTTCACGTATCAAAACCTTGTTTTATGCACAAATAAAATATATTTGTTTTTATATCTTTTGATGTTTTTATACAACATAAATGCAAGATACTTCACGATACTTCTTGCAGGTATAAAAATACGGAATAATCAGTTATCCAAAATTCTTCTGGTACCGAGCATTTTGGATAAGGGATACTCAACCTGTACTTTGCTTAAAATGGTCCACATTTAACTCTTTCTTTTTTCTTTTCGGTGTCCTACATCTGTTTTTCAGTTGCACACTGCGCCTCATCACGACAGATCATTTCTCACTGGAAAAACTGTACACGGCATGACTGTCCAGTCTGTCTGCCTCTAAAGAATGCAGGAGACAAACGCAACCAACAGTGTATGTACAAGGCAGTTTAACTTTCAAATCTCTAACTTTTTAATTTTCCAATATTCTAACAATATTCATGGTTTTCAACAGCACTGCTTGGTAGTCCACCAATGAATATAGGAGGTTCTGGCACAGTGGGAACAGTTGGTAATGTGGGACAACAGCCTGCTCCTTCTCTCAATTCTACCAACCAGATTGATCCTAGCTCCATAGAGAGGGCATATGCAGCCCTTGGATTACCATATCAGGGCAACCAGCTTCAGACCCAACCCCAGGGTCAGGTAAAGGGTCAACAATCAGGACAGTCTCCGCAAGGGATGCGCTCAATGAACTCAATGAGTAAGGATTTGTTTTTGTTTTTTTGTTTTTTTATATTCACATATTGTAAGAATGCACCAATGTAGTGTTACCATTTTAACTACCTAATATCAAATTAAACTTTGTAGCAATATGGTATTTGTTTCAACACTATGACTTAATTCTTAATACCACATTGTTTTGTCTGCATACGTGCCCATTAAAATTTTCAAAACATGCATAAATTTCTATCAGTATTGAAATGTTCTGTTTATAGGCCCCATTTGCTTTTGTGAATTAGTGAAGTGTCCTAAAAACCCTGTATCCTCAACAGTTTATTTAGGAAAAATTGGGTCAATTTATATGTGGTGAGCAGTGAGGGTACTATTGGAATCAGCGTGCTGCTAAGTTGGGGAATGCATAAAACTGCATCACCACCCTAGTGTTGTCAGATTTCTGCTAACACCCCAGGGGGCGTGCAAGTGTAAATTCACTAGTCTATTAGCAGATCGCTGAATAGAATAGCTTCGGGAGCTCCCTCACTATTCTATTCACAGTGCACAGTATTAAATTGACCCCAATGAAAGTCTTACTGCTTTTAAATATTTTTGGGCTAAATGTCTAAGGCAGGGCTTGACAAATTTGTTTGAAAACTAGGAGCCAAGATGAAAAAGTAGGAGCCAGACAAACTAAAAATCGGCACAGTGCGTGCCAAAGCCGTACACCGAAAATTTACACTGTAATGCCTATTACACATGTCACACCCATTACTATTATACTACATGCTATAATACCTATGACCTATTAAGCCACACACCGTAATACCTATGACAACACACGCCATAATGCCCATTAAATATACCACACGCCATAATGCCCATTAAATATACCACACGCCATAATGCCCATTAAATATACCACACGCCATAATGCCCATTAAATATACCACACGCCATAATGCCCATTACATATACCAAACACTGTAATGCTTATTACACCACACGCTGTAATGCCAATCGCATATAATCACTGGGGGAGCCTGTGTCCGCGGCAGGCACGATGGGCAAACACTGGGGCAGGCTACAACATTAGTTACCCCACCTGCCGACATGGCTATTTCGAAACTTGCGCCAGACCAGAGCTCACAGCAGACCAGCTCTTTAGGGATGGACATTGGAATTAGCTCTATCTCATACCACTGGGTAGATTGATAGCTAGAGCAAGTGCACCCGGCGATGACCAGATTCTGCTTCCTCCCCAAGAAAATCTGGTCGCCAGGAAGCAGAATCTGGTCGCCGTGGCGACCTTGCCCCCCGGGGTTTGTCGAGCCCTGGTCTAAGGTGATGTAGAAATGACATATGTGTTTGTGCAGTGAAAGTGAGATGGCAAATAACCATATTGAAGATTACACCGTAAGTCATATAAAATAGCACACAAGGTCATGAAGAAGACTGGTAAAATGTGTGCTATATGCTGCTCTTCTTTCTATAAAAAGTATAGTAGAAAATGTTTTTTTAGTAGTGATGGTGAACGATGGGAGAAGGGAAAAGGATATTTTGTGATGTAGTTGAGTTGTAAGTAAGAAAATGCAGCAATATTAATGATCAAGTAAGAAAATGCAGCAATATGCAGACTAAAATAAATGTGTAAAATAGGTTAGATTAAAATCTAGTAATATTGGATAAAAAAAAATATATTTAATATCATTTTTTTTCCTGTGGTATTAATGTTTTAGAAGTCTCTCTTAATGTTATATACTCTTATTCTCCCTCTGTGCAGATGCAAGCTCGGTAGGCGTGAATGGTGGCGTTGGTGTCCAAAATTCTAGTTTACTTCCTGATTCAATGCTGCATCCAAGCATGAACTCTCAGACGTAGGTTTACATACTGTTTTATTAGTCCTTTCACAAGTGCCTTCAGTACCTGAAAGTTTACAATTCTTTATTATGCAAATGTATAGCTTTAAAAAGTTGTTTTCTAGGCTCTTGATGTTTAGTGTGTGCGCACACCACATGTAAACTTAACATTTCAACTTCAAAATTGGTGAAGTTCTAAAAGGGGGTGCTTTTATTGTTTCTCACAGCCCCCCATTGCTCCCCCCTAAAATCACCAGAATCTATTCAATTTCTCTAACGTCCTATGGGATACTGGGGTCAATACTATGGGGCTAGTGTTCCTCCGCAGGAGAGACAGGCACATTAAAAGTTTCAGTGTGGGTGCAGTTTAGAAAAATGTGCCTCAGGAGAGGCAGTGCTTTAGGATGCTCCAGAGATTTTTCATTTTAGTTTATTTCGGGGCGCTGCTTTAGACCAATCAGCTGTCCTGCTTCATGGGAGTCAGGGGAAGGGTCAGTCCCTGGCCTCTTAAGGCGCAGAGCTGACCCTGCTGCATGACCTTCGTCCTGTGTGGGGCTTGTCACCGCCAGCATTGTGCTGCAGCGAGCAAGCCCCCCAGCTGCCGCACACCACTGGCAAGGTCCGAAGACGTCTGCGGTGAGTACTGGTTGGGGGTCCCACAAGGGGACACCCCAACTACCTGTGCGGCAAGATGGCTGACAGCAGTAGAGCCCCCCCCCCATATCAAACTGGCATAGGGTGATTGCCGCTGGACCACCAGGGCTAGCCATTATCTGTTTTTTACTTAAACGCTTTTTTGCCAGTATGAATATTGAAGGTGCCAGCTTTGTGTAAAGGGGGTCGGGCTTCACTCAGAGCGGGACCAGGCTCTGCTGGGTGCGCTCTTTCTCTGCTTGCTGAGGTCGCCATTACAGCTCCTCGGTGGTGTGGTGGATCCTGATCCTTACAGCACGGCAGAGACTGCAAGTTAAAGGCTATTTAGCACTGTATTTACACTGTGTTTTGTTATATCACTGTGTTTATTGCAAACCAGCTCTCTCAAATCTGTGAGCTAAGGTTACAGGGTGTACTGGTCCCCAGATAGCTCTGATTTCTACACCATTGGCTAGTTAAGCATTTAAAACACTGCAGTTAGTCTCTAACACATAGAGTCTATACTGATAACTTCATACTGTGTATAATTTGTGTCATTGCGGAGTGTGTGTGTGCGCTATTGTGCAGCTTCATCATGGTGAAGAAATTAACCTGTATGGTGTGCAGCAAGTTTATACCAGCTTCAGTCACAGGTTACCTGTGAACCATGTATGTTGCCACAGCCTAGTGGTGTGGCCACGCAGGTCAGTGGGCTACCCCCACAACTTGTTGGAGGGTCGCAGGTTGATTGTCAAGAACCTGCATGGACCAGCAGCATTAAAACACTGCTAGACTCTGTCTCTTCACAGCTTTCTGCTAATACTCAGCAGACCCAGAGGGTACAGAGAGTTGGCCATTTTGTCCACAAGGGTTGAAATTCTCACCCCTGCACAGCCTCAGAAAAGGCCTGCTACAGCAATGGCCCCTGATACTGATGATGACATCTTAGAAGAAGGGGAGGAGGAAGAGTGTGGGTCTGAACCCTTAATTAGAGAGGTTTTAGAACTTCCTTTGGAGGAACCCTCTGAGGGGGGATCCTTTCTTTATGACTCAGAAAAGACAGCCAGTGTATTTTCCAGAACAGGTGGAATTAGAAAATGCGTTTAAAACTGCTTGGCAGAACCCTGAAAAGAGGTTCCAGCTTTCAAAGAGATTTGCTAATGCATACCCCCTTTGACCCTGCTGGTAGAAAGAAGTGGGAGGAGCCACCTGTTGTGGACTAGTCCGTCTCCTGCCTTTCAAAGAAGGTATTATTACCAGTCCCGATGTATCTACACTTAAGGATGGTGCCGATAGACGACTTGAGGCCACGCTCAAGTCGATGTACACGGCCAGCGGGGCCTCCCAACTGGCCAGTTGTTGGATGGCCAAGGCCTTTTATACTTGGTCCACACAAATCCAAGAGGGTTTGTTGGGGGACATGTCTGTGGCTCAGAAAGGTGACAATTTGCGTCACATTCATGACACAGCAAGGGTGCTTTGCGAAGCACAAAAAGAATTGGGTGCTATAAATGCGTGCAATTCGGCCATGGCTGTGTCTGCCCGGAGGGCCCTGTGGTTGCGTCAGTGGGTTGCGGATGTGGATTCCAAGAGAAGTGTGGAAAGCATTCCATTCACTGGAGATAGGCTCTTTGGAAGTGAGCTGGATCATTGGATCTCCAAGGCTACGGCAGGTAAATCCACATTTCTCCCATCAGCACCCACAGCTGCTAAAACACTTTCTCAGGTGCCTCCAATGCCAACAGAGGCACAAGAGGCAAGTTTAGGAAGGCTCAGCCCATCAGGACCGTGCAGCGGCAGCTTCCAAGCCCGCTGCATGACTGGGTACACCCACCATGAGACATGTGTGGGATGCCTCGTGCCTAGATACCTGGACCAGGGGTCTTTTTTTCGCTAGGCTACAAGCTGGAGTTTGCAAGGCCCCCTCCCAGACGATACTTCAAGTCAGCTCTTCCAGTCTCAATGGAGGATCGGATAATCCTACAGGGAGCTTATTCAAAGGCTCCTCCAGTCAAAGGTGATTCTACCGGTTCCAAAAGCAGGGATATTATTCCAACCTTTTCCTTGTGCCGAAACCAGACGGTTCAGTAAGACCCATTCTGAACCTGAAATTGTTGAACCCCTTTCTTCAGGTGTTGAAATTCAAAATGGAGACACTCCGTTCAGTAATCGCCAGTCTGGAACAAGGGGAGTTCCTAGCCTCCATAGATGTGAAGGACGTCTACTTACACATCCCGATTTTGGCCCCCCGCAACAAACCTTCTTAAGATTCGCACTGGGAGACGACCATTACCAATTTCAGGCATTACCCTTCGGCCGGTCAATAGCTCTGAATCTTTACAAAAGTAATGGCGGAGATGATGTCCCTCCTTCAGAGGGTAAATGTGATCCCTTACCTAGACAACCTGCTAATCAAGGCAGGATCGTTAAAGGCCTTGAGGAGTGCGCTCAATCTGACCATGCAGATTCTGAGAGTCCACGGGTGGATTTTAAATATACCAAAGTCCTCGTTGATCCCGAGTCAGAGAATTGTTTCTGGGCATGATTCTGGATACGCTGGAACAGAAAGTGTTTCTGCCAGTGGAGAAGGCTACAGCAACTGGTAAGAGAGGTTCTGACAGATCCTCTAGTCACTGTACATCTCTGCCTGAAGTTGTTAGGCAAAATGGTGGCCTCGTTCAAAGCTATCCGTTTTCACTCCAGAACCTTCCAGCTGGATATTCTGACAAAGTGGTCGGGGTCGCTTGTCGACAAAGACCAAGCTCTCTCTGCAGTGGTGGCTAATTTCGCCCAACCTCCTGGCGGGTCGGTGTTTCCAGATCCAGGATTGGCTTCTGTTAATCACGGATGCCAGTCTAAGGGGTTGGGGAGCTGTGATTCAGGGAGTCCGGCTTCAAGGCAGATGGTCTCCATTGGAATCCAGGTTGCACATCATCAAGCTGGAGTTACGGGCAGTTTACTATGCTCTGTTACAAGCGGCTCCATTGTTCCAGGGCAGGGCGGTGCAAGTCCAGTCGGACAATGCAACCACGGTTGCGTATTTCAACTGCCAAGGAGGGACGAAAAGCATGCCTTGCATGAGAGAAACTAACAACGAACAAGTTCTTCTCCTGGGCAGAGCACCATGTGAAGGCGCTGTCGGCAATGTTCATCCTGGGAGGCGGACTTCCGAAGTAGTCACAACCTTCATCCCAGGGAATGGGGGCTGCATCCACAAGTGTTCAATGCCATCGTGGATCTGTGGGGTCTCCCTCAGATCGACCTCATGGCCTTGCGGCTCAATCACAAGGTGGACAGATACTGCGCAAAGACCAGGGATCCAGGGGCGGTAGCTGTGGATGCCCTGACTTGGTCATGGGATTTCCGACTGGTGTACCTGTTTCCACCGCTCCCGTTACTGGCGCGGGTGCTAAAACGGATTCGGCATCAAAGAGCAGAAGCCATCGTAGTGGCACCAGACTAGCCTCGAAGGGCCTGGTACGGGGACATTCAGGGCATGCAAGTGGAAGACCCATGGTGTCTACCTCAAAGAAAAGACCTACTCCTCCTCCTCCAAGGGCCGTTCGTCTATCAGGACTTACCGCGGCTGCGTTGAACGGCCTTGAGGTTGAGCGGCAGATCTTAGGCCACAAGGGCCTACATCCTTCGGTCATTACCACCATGACTAAAGCCAGAAAACCAGTTACAGCTTCCCACTACCATCTCCTATGGAGAAAATACGTGGCCTGGTGTGAGAAGGAAGGCTTGTCACCAGGGGTATTCCATCTGATTTTTTTTTTTAGGTTTCTTCAGGCTTGCTTGGAGCTGGGACTCCGGTTGCGTTACGTAAAAGTCCATATCTCGGCTCTGTCGATCTTTTTTCAAAAGAAGCTGGCGGCCATGCCTGAGGTTCAAACCTTTCTACAAGGGTTCCTGAGGATTCAGCCCCCTTTTGTACCGACCACTGCGCCTTGTGACTTGGAGGTGGTTTTCTTTTACGATCCCCATGGCAGCCAAAACACGGGGATATCTTCCCTTCTCCTAGTTTAGACAGAATGTTTTTCAGGGACCGCCCGCCTTGGGTATATTAGTCTCCTCCTACCTCTCCTCTGTGTCTTTTTTTTTTTTTTTTTTTTTTTTCGTTAGTTAGACCGTGCAGGGGTGTTATTTTTTTGTTTTAAACAGGGTGCCTCAGCTGAAGGGTTAGCTGCCCGGGGAGAAGAAGAGTGTGCAAGGAGTGTGGATTTGGTTCTCCTGCCTTATAAGACGAATTATACCTGCCTAAAACAGGCCTGCTGGCCTTGGCTTCAGCCGGACTGGTGTCTGAGCTTGGAGCATTGTCAAGTAAGAGTCCTTGCCTGGTGTTTCATGAGGATCGGGTGGAACTCAGGACAAGGCGTTCCACCTTAACCAACCTATTGTGGTCCCTTCCAGCTGGGCACATCCAGATATACCTCCTTCCTTGGATGTGGTTCACACTGAGTGTATGTTAAGCGCACAGCTAGACTTCGAAAGACTGATATTCTTTTTGGGTACTTATGTATTATCTGGGCACCCGATTTTTGCATTGCATCGCATGCAATATAGTGGCATGCAATGCGATTTTTCATTGTAAAGACCCAATTTTTAATTGTATAGTCACCCATGGGTGATTTCATACCCCCACTATCCAACTACGCATGGAGTTGACTTTATATAGTGTGGCTAGCGCAGCGAGCCCTGCGATGGGACGCAGAATACATGTAAAGTTATCCACGTCCCCTCGCAAGGCTGGCTGCGCTCGCCACGCATCGGGCTCGGTGGCTCGCTGCACTCGCCACACTATATAACATCAACTCCATGCGTAGTTGGATAGTGGGGGTATTAAATCACCCATGGTTGACTATACAATTAAAAATCAGGTCTTTACAATGAAAAATTGCATTGCATGCCTTAAGTAGTGGCATGCAATGAAAAAATCGGGAGCCCAGATAATACCTACGTACCTCTTTTTGTGCTTTACGATGCGCAGAAGAGGGGCTCTCCTGCTTCTACGCGGACCATAGCATGTTGGATACGGTGCACGATCCAACAGTCATATGGAATGGCTGGTTTATCCCTTCCACCATCGCTGAAGGCTCATTCAACCAGATCCGTGGGGGTGACTTGGGCGGCTGCCAGAGGGGTCTCGGCCCTGCAGTTTTGCAGGGCTGCAACTTGGTCAGGTCACAACACATTTGTAAAGTTTTACAGCTTTGACACCCTGGCCAGAGAGGATTCCCAGTTCGGACAAGCTGTTCTACAGCAGAATCCGCACTTACCCGCCCGTTCTGGTAGCTTTGGGACCTCCCCATAGTATTGAACCCAGTATCCCATAGGACGTTAGAGAAAATAGGATTTTGGGTACCTACCGGTAAATCCTTTTCTCGTAGTCCATATGGGGTACTGGGAGCCTTCCTCTGTGCGGCATTCCTGCTGTAAGACACCTTTTATTCTTATCATTTTAAGTCTTGTAAATTATGACCACCTTCAAAAGTTATAGGTGACATCAGAAATTGTCATGATTCACCTTTTATTTTCAGTTTGGTTTGGGTGTGCTGGTATGAATCTCACCATGTTACTTATTCACATACTTCCTCACATTGCTCGCTCTCCTTCGGCACAGTTTTTCATTAACTGACTAGTAGAGGGAGATAGACGGGAGGAGCCAGTGCAGCCACACTGAAAGTTTTTTAATGTGCCTGTCTCTCCTGTCCCCATAGTATTGAACCCAGTATCCCATATGGTCTACGAGAAAAGTATTTATCGGTAGGTACCCAAAATCCTATTTTAGATGAATTTCTGCTAGCACTTTAGGAGTGAGAGCAGAAATCACCAAGACTGGTTTGTGGTGTAGGCTATTGTCCCTTGTTAGAAACTTGGAAGTCAATTGCTATTGTCTACAGTAATTATTTCACTATTTCAGTTAATATGCAACTAAAATCCCTTCAGAGTCATTATTTTTTTCTTTCTCACTCCCCCCACACCAATTAGTGCAATGATGGGTGATGGTGTTTCCACCTTGGCATCCATGCCAACAGCAACTCCACCATCTAGCACTGGAATTCGGAAACCCTGGCATGAAGATATAACCCAGGACCTAAGGAACCATCTAGTTCACAAACTGTAAGCAATCTTTGTCTTTTAAACATTTGTACTAATTGCTTGAAAAGCATGGACAGTGTAGTGTTATATGCTAGACCAACTTTCCTCCAACCATCCAAGGTACCGTAGTTAAATCTGTTCCGATTTTTTTTATTTTTTTTTTTAACTATTTCAATGTTTTTTTTTTTTTTTTTTTTAACAAACTGCTGATTGTCATTTGCCCCTATACATTGGTTGGATGAAATTTGGTCTAATATGTGGCCAGCATAATGTTTAGCAGTAGCTACAAAATGTCCTCTGCAGTGTCCACAGGAGTTAAATTGGTGTGGTTAGGTTGTCCGGAGCACCAAGGTTAAACTTTTAGTCTCAGGATTCTCCTTGTCCACATCCTGCACACCCTGCCCCCTGACCCAAAGCATACAGTTCTGTTGGTGCTTCAGCAGCTAATAGTTTTAAATTTTTAAGCCGTGTGGGTGTGGCTGTTAGACGCACCGCCGCTGCTCTTTTTCTGGCCAGTGCTGCAGCACTAGGGTGCATGGTTGTGCTTACGGTGGGTGCCAGCGGAGGACTTAAATAGTGGCCGCCGGTGATGTCCCGGGACAACAGCTGGGGACAGCAGGTAAGGCAGCTCCCTGTTCGCAGTGAGTCATGGAAGTGTAGTCCTTCCGTGCGGCTGTGGAGACCATCCGGAGGGTTCTGGGTACAGCGCTGGGTGCTTCACGCACACTCCACTAGACAGCGCTGGGTGCTTCATGCACACTCCACTAGACTACTGGGTGAAGGGGGTTGGCAGCGGGGCTGTTAATCTCATGACAGCATACCTTGGGGGGGGGGGGGGGGGGGGGTCGGTTTAAATCGGCACAATTGGAGGTGCCCATCTTGGCTCCCTCAGTCACATAAAACGGGCAGGGGAGCTACAGCAGTTCTGTGGGAGAGCTGGGTCCGGTCTCCTGTCCTCCTCTCCCTCCGGGATCAGGTTGTATTAAACACACATCCAACAGCCTGTGTAGTCAGTAGTGTGTAATTCCTGTTATCTGCATTGTGTGTGACTGTAAGCTATTACTGTATATCTCTATTCTGTCATCTGTTTCTACCTAGCCCTTAGAGGGTTGTAGGGTCTGTTACTTCACATTACATATTGTATGTGAAGTTTGTCTCGCTGCAGTTTGGGGATTTAACTCTGTGGAACATGTCAAGCAAAATTAAGGCATCTGAAGCCCCCCTGTGCTTTATACCTGTAAATACTGCTCTGCAGGTCTGTCTGCGCAGGACCCGATACAGAATAGTCTTATGTATTTCTTGCTATGTGCTCCTTTGTGCCTTCAGTGCATATTCCTTGTCGATACTACACAGGATCCACAGTGGATGGCCTCCTTTGCAGAAGTATAGCCGACCACTTAACGGCTTTAGCTATTACATGGGTTGCCTTGGCTATTGTCGCTTGGGCTAAAGCTTTAGAAAATGTTAATGCATCTGATGAACAGTTGTTTTATGTGATGGACTTCCCTAGGTCGACACAAGCATTAGGTTGACAGTCAAAAATTCAACATTTGGTTTTTCATTGTTTTTTGAGCTGACGTGCCGACAGGCGGTATTTCATGGTGGGAGAATAAAATAGTGTGCCGAGCGCACCAGGGCACCGTGCCTTTCAAACTGTGTCCATGTTGACTGTCGACATTCGGGTCAAAACACAGTGGAAAACCCTATGGCGACCTAATGCTTGTCGCCCTACATACTGTAGACCAGGGCTGGGCATCAACGGCCCTCCAGATGTTGATGAACTACACATCCCAGCATGCCTTGCATCAGTTTCAGCATGACCACATAGCAAAACTAATGCAAAGCATCCTGGGATGTGTAGTTCATTAACATCTGGATGGCCGGTGTTGCCCAGCTCTGCTGTAGACCAAACGATCCCAACCCAGTTGAGGTGGACGTTCCTGGCCTAGTGCAGGTGCTTCGTACCACTTTCGCTAATTCTAGGATGCCAGTGGTTTAACGGAAAAGTCTGTTAGGACTGAATTCCCACCGTGTGATGACCTTGCTGCGTTACAGCAGGAGACATTAAACATGCTATGGCCTAATTTAGTGAGACAGCTGTGGATGTTGTACAGTTGGCTTCTAAAGCTTCGGCTAAAGCAGTTGTCACATGCCCGACCCTATGGTTACATTCTTGGAAAGCTGATTTTGCCCAAAAAAAAAAAAAGCGCTAGAGAACTTCCTTTTCGCAGGAGAGCTTATTTTTCGGTAAGTGTTGGACAAGACTGTGGCCACTATAGCAGCCTCTAAAGCCCTGTACACACGGGCCGATATATCGATTTGTGTCCCGTTTGCATCGGATGGTCGCTGATGAAAAAGAAACTGCCGGGGGTCCCCGGCAGTGGAATTCAGCTGATCGCAGGAGCAAGCTCCTGCGACCAGCGATCACTACGGGCAGAAACCTGGAGTGCGCACCCGGCGATTTTGGTCGCTCAGCGACCATATTTCCAGCGATATTTGCTACAATCGCCCCGTGTGTACGCACCTTTAGTCTGCATTTATGCCATGTACTCTTACACTTGAAGCGCACCAGTTCTTTTGGTCTATCTGCATGCAGGGAAAAGCCACAGGACATTTTTTCCGAGAGGCACCTTGTAAGGGTTCCAAACCATAGCCTAAACAATTCTGGGCAGATGTACCCACCTAATGTAGGGTACATACCAGAACATTTGGCCTAAAAACAACCAATTTAGATACAATCTCGACCGATTGTATGTAAATTGGGCATGCTTTGGGTTATTTCTGATCCAAATCCGATGCACGACCTTGCATATCGTTTGTTCGTTTCACAGATCCTACCACAGCAGGTATGAACTGGAAATGATCAATCTGCTGAGTACAGATGGAGATCAGATTGCATTCAGATCTACCAATAAGACCTCCAGCTTGAAGCCACGGGTCTCTCCTTGGGTGCTCTTAAAATAATCTTTATAAATATGAATAAATTTGTATTTTTTGTCAATAAACCTGATGCC